>NW_007231192.1:8442-28624 GCF_000164805.1 Carlito syrichta | reverse complement strand
AAATGAAGGACATACCCTCATGGAAATTGGAACTGGCATCCAGTTCCTGAACAAAACCCAAAACCCACAGGCCATAAGAGATAAGATAGACAAGTGGGACCTCATTAAACTGACAAGCTTCTGCAAAGCCAAAGAAACCATCAAGAGAGCAGGGAGACAGCCTACAGACTGGGAAAAAGTATTTGCCAACTCCAGGTCTGACAAAGGCTTAACATCTTGGATCTACAAGGAACTCAAATGTGTTGAAAAGAAAAAACAAACAACCCCATTATAAAATGGGCAAAGGATATGAATAGACATTTCTCAAAGGAAGACATCCGAGTAGCCAACAGACACATGAAGAAATGTTCAACCTCACTAATCATCAGGGAGATGCAAATCAAAACCACACTGAGATACGACCTAACTCCAGCCAGAATGGCAATTATCAATATCTCAAAAAATAACAGTTGCTGGAGAGGGTGTGGTGAAAAGGGAACACTTATACACTGTTGGTGGGAGTACAAACTAGTGCAACCTCTGTGGAAAAAAGTATGGCGATTCCTAAAAGCTCTAAATATTGACCTCCCATATGACCCTGCAATCCCCCTACTGGGAATATACCCTGAAGAACTCAAATCACTCTACAAAAATGATACCTGCACATGTATGTTTATCACAGCATTGTTCACAATAGCAAGAACCTGGAACCAACCATGCTGTCCATTAAAAGAGGACTGGATTAAAAAAATTTGGTACATATACACGATGGAATACTACATAGCCATAAAAAAGATCAAAATCATTAATTTCGCAGCAACCTGGATGGAACTAGAGTCTATAATACTGAGTGACCTCTCACAGAAACAAAGATCTGAGTATCACATGTTCTCACTCATATAGTGGACCTTGAACATTCAACGTAATATAAGAAAATGACTGACAGTGGTGGGAAACTATGGGGGGGGGGAGGGGTAGGGAGATGGGATTAATGGTAGTAAATATTTGTCTGGGGATGGGGAGACACCTCTTATCAACAAGGGTGCCTGAACGAAGCATATTTGTATACCTAACCCTTAATTGTACCCCACAATATCATAATAAAAAATATTGATTAAAAAAAAAGGTATCCACTAATTTGTGTGTGACTTTGGGAAACTTCCTTCTTTCTGGGTTTCAGTTTCTTCTCTTATAAAATAAAGATGCAAGTGGGAGGTTTAATGATTTTTAAGGACCTTTCTATCTTTAGCAATCTAACTCTAAGTGAAACATTTGTTCACTGAAAGTGATGACTTTGAGTGCTTTGAGAATTTTCATAAATGTAAAGTTCAGTTTTTTTTTAAAGCTTTTAATTTGGTGAAGTCCCACTTGTTTATCTTATCTTTTACGACATTTGCTTTGGGGCATTTGATCAAGATTTGGTTGCCTACTCCAATGTACATAAAAATGTTTCCTACACTTTCTTCTAGAATTCTTCTGGTTTGAGGTTTTACATTTAGGTATTGGATCCATTTGAGTTGATTTTTGTATATGGTGATAGGTAGGGGTTCTGTTTCATTCTTCTGCATATGGTTAGCCAGTTTCCCCAGCACCATTTGCTAAATATGGTCTCCTTTCCCCAATGCTTATTGGTGGCTTTGTCAAAGATGAGTTGGTTGAGAGAATGTTTTTGCTTCTGTCCCGTTCCGTCGGTCTGTGTGCCTATTCTTGCACCAATGTCAGGCTGTTTTGGCTACTGCAGCCTTGTAATACAGTTTAAAGTCTGGAAGTGTGATACCTTCCTTTTGCTGAGGATTGTTTTGGCTATTTGTGCACAAATAATTGTACAAAAAAGACACTTGCACACACATGTTTATAGCTGTACCATTCATAATGACAAAAACATGGAACCAACTCCACTGCCCGTTGAAAGTGGACTGGATAAAGAAAATGTGGTATATATACATGATGCAGTATTAGGGAGCAATAAAGAAGAACAAAATCATGGACTTCGCAGCAAACTGGATGGAGTTGGAGACCATCATACTTAGTGATCCATCACAGAAACAAAGAACTGAATACTGCATGGTTTCACTCATAAATGGGCCCTGAACACTAATCACATTAGCACAAAGAAGGGCGTGGCAGTCACTGGGCACTACCAGGGGAGGAAGACGGGGCACTTAACAACACAAAGGGTACCTGATCCTAAACCAGGGGAAATGAGGGTCAGTTGGAGGCTCAAACTTCATCTGCATGCTGTCTACTTGTGTAGTTAACCCTTACTTGTACCTCTCATCTGTATAATAAAATAAAAGTTTAAAAAATCTCTCTTCCTGTTTTTATTTATTGTAAAAATTAGTGGTGAAAATAAGTTTTTGTTGTAAAGTTCTGTGAGTTTTGACAAACACACACAGTAGTATAATCACTACCACAATCACAATTCAGAACAGTTCTATCACCCCAGAAATTCCTTCAAGTTGCCTCTTTGTGGTCAATCCCTCCCCTAGTCCCTAGTTACAACCGATTTGTTTTCTTTCCCTGTAGTTTTGTCTTTCCAGAATGTCTTATTCTTTTTTAATAGCTATAAATATTCTATTGTATGGACAGACCATACAATAAAATGTTTTTAGTAAACTACTAAATTTAATTTAGTGAATGCTTTTTTCTGAGTTGATTAACTGGTAACTAAAGTCGAGAGTTTACATGAAGGTTCACTCTTTTCTTTTTTCCTCTTTTTTTAATTTTAAAATTGTGAGGTACAATTTAGGGTTAGGTATACAAATATTCATTATGCAGGCACCCTTGTTAATGAGGTGTGCCCTACCTTCCCCAGGCAGATATCAACTACTGTTAATCTCACCTCCCTGCCCTCCCCCATAGTTTCCTGCTACTGTCAATCCTTATAGTATTATAGTAGTTGTTTAAGGTCCACTTGAGTGAGAACATGTGATACTCAGATCTTTGTTTCTGTGAAAGATCACTCAGTATTATAAACTCTAATTCCATCCAGGTTGCAGCGAAATTCATGATTTTGTTCTTCTTAATGGTTGCGTAATATTCCATTGTGTATATGAACCATATTTTTAAAAAAATCCAGTCATCTTTCGATGGGCAGCACGGTTGGTTCCATGTTCTTGCTATTGTGAACAATGCTGTGATAAACATACGTGTGCAGTTATCTTTTTTATAGAATGATTTGAGTTCTTCCGGGTATATTCCTAGTAGGGGGATTGTGGGGTCATACAGAAGGTCGATTTTTAGAACTTTTAGGAATTGCCACACTGTTTTCCACAGAGGCTGTACTAGTTTACACTCCCACCAACAATGCAGAAGTGTTCCCTTTTTGCTACATCCTCTCCAGCATCTGTTATTTTTTGAGTTATTGATAATGGCCATTCTGACTAGAGTTAGATAGTATCTCAGTGTGGTTTTAATTTGCATCTCCTTGATGACTAGTGAAGCTGAACATTTTTTCATGTATCTGTTGGCTGCTTGTATGTCTTCTTTTGAGAAGTGTCTATTCATATCTTTTGCCCACTTTGTAATGGACCTGTTTGTTTTTATCTTTTCAGCACGTTTGAGTTTCTTGTAGATCCTTGATGTTAGGCCTTTGTCAGACATGGAGTTGGCAAATATTTTTTTCCCAGTCTGTGGGCTGTCTTCCTGCTCTCTTGATGGTTTCTTTGGCTTTGCAGAAGTCTGTCAGTGTAATAAGGTCTCACTTGTCTATCTTCTCTCTTATGGCCTGTGCATTTTGGGTTTTGTTCAGGAATTGATTGCCAGTTCCAACTTCAATAAGGGTGTCTCCTGCATTTTCTAAGGTTCTTATAGTTTGAGGTTTTACATTTAGGTCTCTGATCCATTTAGAGTTAATTTTTTGTGTATGGGAATAGATAGGGGTCCTGTTTGAATCTTCTGCATGTGATCAGTCAGTTTTCCCAGCACCATTTACCAAATAGGTTCTTGTCTCCCCAGTGGTAGGTAGTGGAGGCTTTGTCGAAGATGAGTTGGTTGAGAAATTGAGGTTTTGTTTCTGGAATCTCATTTCTATTCCATTCGTGAATATGCCTGTTCTTGTACCAGTACCAGGCTGTTTTGATTATTATAGCTTTATAATAAAGTTTAAAGTCTGGGAGTGATACCTCCTGCTTTATTTATTTATTTATTTTTTGCTGAGGATTGTTTTGGCTATTCTTGGTCATTTATGTTTTCATATGAATTCCTGCATTGCTTTTTCTAGATCCGAGAAAAATGTTGCTGGTAATTTGATGGATATTGCATGAAGTCTGTAGATTGGAAGGTTAACTCTTTATGTTGTACATTCTCTGTGTTTTGGTGAATGTTGAATAACATGTATTCACTGTTACAATATCATACAGAACAGTCTCATTGCCCTAAAAATGCTCTGTGCTCCGCGTATCCATCCCTCTCTCCCTTCCTGCAAACCCTTGGCAACTACTGATATTTCTATTGTCACCATAGTTTTGCCTTTTCCAGATTGTCATATAGTTGAAATCATACAATATGTAGGCTTTCAGATTGGCTTCTTTCATGTAGCAGTACTCGATTAAGTTTTCTCCATGTCTTTTTGCGGCTTGATAGCTCATTTCTTTTTAGTGCTGCATAATATTGATAGCTCATTTCTTTTTAGTGCTGCATAATATTCCCTTTTTTTTTTGAGTCACAGTCTCACTCTGTTGCCCAGGCTGGAGTGCAGTGGTACTATCATGACCACTGCAGCCTCGACCTCCTGGGCTCAGGCAATCTTTCCACCTCAACCTTCCAAGTAGTTGGAACTACAGGCATGCGTCACCACGCTCAGTTAATTTTTTGATTTGCTGTAGAGATGAGGTCTCGCCAAGTTTCCCAGGCTGGTCTTGAACCCCCGGATTCAGGCAACTGTCTCACCTTCTCCTCCCAAAGTCCTGGGACTACAGGCATGAGTCACCGTGCCTGGCCTGAATAATATTCCATTGTGTGGATGTAACACAGTGTGTTTATCAATTCACCTATTGAAAGACATCAAAATTTGCTTCCAAATTTTGGCAATTATGAATAATGCTGCTATAAACATTCATGTGCAGGGCTCTGGGGGACATAAGTTTTAACTCATTTGGATAAACACAGGCAGTATGACTAGTGGATCATATGGTAAGAGTATGTTTATTTTTATAAAACACTGCAAACTGTCTTCCAAAATGGTTGTACTATTTTGCATTCCCACCAGAAATTAATGAGAGATTCTGTTGCTCCACATACTCGGAAGCACTTGGTGCTGTGTTTTGAATTTTTGCCATTTAAATAGGTGTACAGTTGTACAGTGGTATCTCTCTTTTTTTCAGTAGCTTGTCTTAGTCCCTTTGGGCTGTTATAACAAAAGACCTTAGACTTGGTAACTTAAATAATAGAAATTTATTTCTCATGGTTTTGAAGGCTGAAAAGTTCAAGATCAAAACACCAGCAAATTCAGTGTCTGGGAAAGGCTCACTCTCTGCTCCATAAGTAGTCCCTTGTTTTGCATGTTTTCACATGACAGAAGGGTAAAAGGGATGGAAAAGGACAAACTTTATCTCTCAAACAATTTTTTTTTAGTTGGCATCTCAATGTCATCCAGGCTGGAGTACAGTGGCACAATCATGGCTCACTGAAGCCTTGATCTCCTGGGCTCAGGTGATCCTTCCACCTCAGCCTCCTGAGTAGCTGGGACTATAGGTGCGTGCCACCATGCCGGCTAATGATTTGATTTTTTTTTTTTGTAGAGATAAGGTCTCGCTGTAATGCCTAGGTTGATCTCAAATCCTTGGGCTCAAGAAATCCTTCCACCTTGGCCTCCCAAAGTGTTGGGATTATAGGCAATGAGCCACCACGCCCAGTCCCCTCAAGCACCCTTATAAGACCCATGGTGAAAATAAGTTTTTGTTGTAAAGTGCCTAGATTCATTTATTTGCATATGGTTGTCCAATTGTTCCAGCACTATTTTTTGAAAAGATTATCCTTTCCTCATTGAGGAAAGCCTTTGCTGTTTTGTGAAAGATCAGTTGACTATATTTGTGTACTTATTCTGATTTATTTGTCTTTTTTTGTTAATTACACACTGTCTTGATTACTTTGATTTTATAGTAGGTCTTAAAGTTGCATAGTGTCTGTCCTCCAACTTTATTCTTCTTCAATACTATGTTGGATATTCTGTATATTTTACCTTTCCGTATATAAACTTTAGAATCAGTTTGTTGATATCTGCAAAGTAACTTACTGGGATTTTGATTTGAATTGTGTTGAATCTAAAGGCTAAGTTGGGAAGAAATGACATCTTGACAATATTGAATCTTTTTATATATAAACATGAACTATCTCTCCATTAATTTAGATTGTTTTCGATTTTTTTCATCAGAATTTTGTACATATTTTGTTAGATTTATATGTAAGCATTTCTTTTTTTGGATGCTAATGTAAATAGTAGTATGTTTTTAATTTCAAGCTCCAATTGCTCATAGCTGGTATATAAAAAAGTAATTAGTTTTTGTATATTAACCTCATATCCTGCAACCTTGCTATAATTACTCATTAGTTCCAGGAGGGTTTTGTTGTTGATTCTCTGAGATTTTCTACATAGACAATACTGTCTTGTGAACAAATATAGTTTTATTTCTTTCTTCCTGATATTTATATCTATTTTTCTTTTTCTGGTATTACTGTATTAGCTAGGACTTCCAGGATAATGCTGAATAGGAGTGGTAAGGGTGAATATCCTTCTATTGCTCCCAATTTTAGTGGGAAAGCATCTAGTTTCTCACCATTAAGCATGATGATAACTGTAGGTTTTTTGTAAATGTTCTTTATCAAGTTGAAGAAGTTCCCTCCTCTATTTCTATTTTGTTGAGAGTTTTTATTATGAATGGTTATTGGATTTTTGTCAAATGCTTTTGCTGTGTCTACTGATATGATCTTATAATTTTTATTTTCTAGCCTGTTAATATAACAGATTTTCTCTTCTAGTCTGTTAATACTAATAGATTACATCCATTGTATTTCAAATGTTGAGCTAAACTTGTATACCTGGAATAAATCCTATTTGGTGTGGTATGTATTTCTTTTTATACATTGTTAGATTTGATTTGACAATATTTTGTTGAGGATATCTGCACCTATGTTCATGGGAGATATTGGCATGTAATATCTTTCTTGTAATATCTCTATCTGGCTTTTAGTATAAGAGTAATGTTGTCTTATAAAATTAGTCATAAAGTATTCTCTCTGCCTACATTTTCTGAAAGAAATTAGAGAGAATTGGTATAATTTATTCATCAAATGTTTGGTAGAATTCACTGGTGAGCCAATCTGGGCCTAATGTTTTCTGTTTTGGAAGGTCAATTGCTGATTCAATTAGTTTAATAAATATATGTGCTCTATTAGCATTTACATATAATATTGTAAAGCTATCTCACCTCTAAACAAAGATGATCCCTTTAACTTACAATGGAATGGAAATGAGTTTTTTGTTGGAGAGAGGAGTTGGCTTCTTTCTGCTAAAATTTGAATGTTTTTGTCTCCTACAAAATTTATATGTTAGAATCTTAATCCTCAATACAACAGTGTTGGGAAGTGGGGTCTAATTAGAGGTGTTTAGATCATTAGGCCTCCAAGTTCCACGCTTACGAATGGATTAACGATGCTACAAAAAGGGATTGTGGGAGTGGGTTTGCTCTCTTCCAATCTTCTCCCATGTGATGACATAGTAAGAAGGCCCTTACCAGATGTCAGCACCTTGATCTTGGACTTTGTAGTCCCTATAACTGTGAGATATAAGTTTCTGTTTTTTATAAATTATCCAATCTCAAGTATTCGGTTATAGCAGCACAAATGAACTATGACACCACCTCCCCCCAAATCTTAATACTTCATTGTCACACCTAGACTGTTATTTCTACTAGGAATAAAGAACAAAATTAAAAGTCATAATGCAATTAAAATTGTAGGACCATGTAGGACCTAGATGAACGCAAAGGTAGCTATTCATTTTAGGAATATGAGTTGGACTCTGTAAAGCATAGGGTCCTGCCAATCCTGCATTTACTGGAAATCAGAACTTAAAATCCCTAGAAAAATTAGAGGGTTGTATTTGCATTGTGTTTCCTTATTCATTTACATAACCCTCAGAGGAGTTGGTCACCCCAGAACAACAAAGTTGATCGTAAAAGCCTGATGCACCCAACCAAGAATTTAGAGCCAACATTGGTCCAAAAAACACTAAACGGAAACTTTAGTTTAGTGACCTCACTTAATAGATGAAGAAACTGAGTTAAATGACACACAAGAGTTTGAATCCAGGTCCAGGTTTCCTGATGCCAAATTCATTGTTCTTTCTAGTTTACTATGATCCACACTGCTTTCACAACTTCCCACTGGCACTCATACCCAGAATGCCTGGGTTTCAGGACATTCCTGTATCAATCACACTTGCATCTTGTGTGATGCTTGGCACACTGTAGTTGAGTTATAAACAGTGGAACCCAGGTAACCCAAAGACTGTCATTGTTAGTGCTGCCTTTTAATTAGGATTACAAAATAATTCTATGAGAGTAGGATCAGTCAAGAGGAAAAAAGAAAATATATCAACATGGCCTTGGTATTTTTGAAAAGAAAAAATTTCAATGTGTTTTCTTCTCTAGACAGAGTAAGATAAAGATTGCAAGTTGTAAATTGAATATCCTTGTTATTACCTGAATGTTGCAATCCTTTGTCATCAGGATTTTAAAAGAAAATTATAATTGCAAAAAGTTTATCTCTAAGATAAGAAGCCTTTTTATTTATTTATTTTTTAATAAATGCTAGACTTCAAGGATAAAACAGAGAAATGTGGAGGTGGAGGCTTTCTAATGGAGTTACCATAAATAACATGTAACATTGGTATGTAAATTACTGTTCTAGCTTAATCTTGTGTCATTCAAGTAGCTCTAACTTTAAAAGCTACCCAATGTGGTCTATCATAGTCTTGGCAAAAACGAATCAAAGTAAAAGTAACCTAAATTACAGTTTTGAGGAGTATAGTGTAATAAAAATAATATTGAATTCTGCATTAAGAAACAAGGGTTCTAGTCCTAGCTCTGACATTATTATGTCACTCTTGGCAATCCATTTCCCCCTGGGCCTCAGTTTTCTCTTGTGTAAAATGATCCTAGTGGCTTCCAAGAATTGTTGTGAAGATCAAGTGAAATAATACAAATAAATTTATCAATTGCTCTCCAAATTGAAAATAATATAATGGCTAAACAGAGAGCAACTTCATTTGCTTCTTCTAAAGCTCAGTTACCAAACTGGAAACAAAGGGCTGTAATATGAGGTACAGAGATTACTCATAACAGCCACTATTCACTGAGTACCCACAACACCAGGCACTGAACTTTACATACATTATCCCATGTGATACTTACAATATTTAATATTAACAACTTGCATATTCTACAAGGAAGAAAGGTGAGGCATGTGAAAGAAGCGGTAACATAGCTAAGGGCCCATAGTAAGTATCAGAAAGAGGAACTCAAAGCCAAATTTGTATTGTTTTTGTTTTTTGTTTGTTTTTGAGACAGGGTGTCACTCTGTCGCCCAGGCTAGAGTGCAGTGGCATGATCACGATCACAGCTCACTGCAGCCTCTGGACTGCCTGGACCCAGGCAATCCTTCTACCTCGGCTTCCCAAGTAGCTGGGATTACAGGCACATGCCACCATGCCTGGTTATTTGTTTTTTATTTATATTTTTTGTAGAGATGAGATCTCACTGTGTTGCCCGGGCTGGTCTCAAATTCCTGGGCTCAAGCAATCCTCCTGCCTTGGCCTCCCAAAGTGCTGGGATTACAGGTGTGAGGTACCACGTCTGGCCCAGATTTGTTTAAATCCTAAAGCAGCAGTCTTCTACCTCTTTTTTAGTCCGGATTACAAGACTTTCTACAAATGTGAATATATACAATAAAGTTTAGATCCTCTCAACATGACAATAAAGGTCTTCCAAAATAAGGCTTACATTGTTTACCTTTCCAATCTCATCCCCAAATATGACTTCCCCTTTCATTTTCCCTTCCCTTCCACAAACCATCTGTAGGCCATGTGTCATGGACCTGGGTTTTTCCCATAAGAAGTACTTAAGAGGTTGGGTACAGTGGTTCATGCCTGTAATTCTAGTGCTTTGGGAGGCTGAGGCTGAAGTATCATTTGAGGCCATTAATTTGAAGTCAGCCTGGGCAACATAGCGAGATTCCATTCATACAAAAATAAAAAAAATTAGCTGGGCATGATGTTGTGCAGATCACCTGAGCTCAGGAGTTCAAGGCTGCAGTGAACTGTGATCATGCCACTACACTACAGCCTGGGTGACAGAGCAAGATTCTATTTCTAAAAGAAAATATAAATAAAGAAACAAAAGAAGTACATAAGAAAGTATCTTACTTGAAGCAAAAGTTGAAGCCTGCATTTCAAGGTCTCACTGTTGATGGCACTCTCTCTGTCTGATGTTAAAATTGCAGTCTATGTGATTAATGTTCAGGTCCCACTATGAGTGAGAATATGTGTTCTTTGTTTCTGTGATAGAATTTGCTGTGAAGCCCATGATTTTGTTCTTCTTTATGGCTGCATATTACTCCATCATGTATATGTACCACATTTTCTTTATCCAATCTACTTTTGATGGGCAGTAGGGTTGGTTCTAAGTTTTTGCTATTGTGAATAGTGCAGCTATAAACATGCATATGCAGGTTTTGTAGTACAATTTATGTTCCTCCAGGAGAGGGATTGCTGGATGATGTGGAAGGTCCATAGAGGTTGAACTAGTTTGCACTCCCACCAACTGTGTAGAAGTGTTCCCTTTTCTCTGCATCCATGCCAGCATTTGTTGTTTTCTGATTATTAATGATGGCCATCTTTACTGGAGTTAGGTGATATCTCATCGTAGTTTTTATTTGCATTTCTCTGATAATTATTGAGGCTGAGAATTTTTTCATGTATCGTTGGCTGCTTGTATATCTTCTTTTGAAAAATATCTACTCATGTCCTTTGCTCACTTTAAGAGGTCTGTTCATTTTTTTCCTTTCAGCTCGTTTGAGTTCCTTGTAGATCCTGAATGTTAGGCCTTTGTCAGATACATAATGAGCAATTTTTTCCCCCCATTCTGTGGGTTATCTCCCCACTCACTGGGCACTGCCATGGGAGGGGAGGCAGGCATGTAATAACACAGAGTACTTGGTTTGAAACCAAGGAAATGAGGGCCAGTTGGAGGCCCAAACTTCAGCTGCATGCAGCCTACTTGTGTAGTTAGTCCTTATGTGTACCCCACATCTCTATAACAAAATAAATTTTTAAAAAACTGCAATTCACATATTTAGCATAATCTTACAGACAAACTCAAATCCTCCATCAGCTTAAAATAGTCTCTGGTATCTCTATTCTTTAGCCAGTAGCAGTTGCCACATAGCCTAGATGGAGGAGACTGGAAGTCAGAAATAAGAATATCTTAGTTCACCTGCTATCCACAAAAGTCATTCACTCTTCTAAATAAGCTAGTGTGACCTAGCCATCTCTCTGAGCCTGCAGGCTAATTATATTCTTCAAACCCACATCTCTCAAACTTGGAGACAAGACCAGTTGCCTAATACAGCCAGCTTCCTACTTTGGTGGCTTCCCACAGTACAGTAACAGGATTCTCTTGTTCCTTATAGGGTCCCAGAATGCTAAACTCTTGAGTGATTGTAGCAAGAAAATTCTTGTGCTCTTTGCCCTTGTCTTCCAAGCATGGAGAAAAATCTTTAAGTAAGGGAGTGGGTATGATAAATTCCCATCTACACATAGGAGGAAAAATCTTTGAAGAGAAATATTTACATGATTCAATTGATTCTTTCCCCTCCAACCAGATTACCTAAATCATAATCTGCTAAAAAATATGCTGCAATGAGTTAGTGAAGATAAGACAGAAAGCAGAATTGAACCCTGGGAGTAATTAGGAAGTAGAGTTTCATGCTATCAGTATTTCTAGCATTTAGCTTCAGTAAATAGTAACTAATACATCTCAGAAACTATTTTATTCACTATTAATCACTAGCAATAAGTCATTTAATATACAAAATTTATGCATTATATCCAAACACCATTCAAACTAAATTGAAACTATACACTCACATACATGCATTCACCACACCAAATGAATATATAGTTTCCCTAGCTTGATAGCTTTTTCTTAAAACTTTTTATTTAAATAAGCTTTTGTGTGTGAGTGCCTTAAGGTAAAATAGATCTTTACTAACTTGTTTAGGATTTTAATCTTCATTGTGTTTAATATTGTATATTCTTTTGGACAAGTAATAATTTCACATACTGTGTCCTTTGTAAAGATGCCAAATCAGGCTCACTTTCTCTTCATTCAAGGCTTATGCAAAAAAACCGATCAGTTAAATATTAAATGGGACAATATGATACCAAGAGGAAGAGGAGAAGGCCAGTAAAGATAGGAGTCAGGGATGCAAGAGACAGAAGGAGTCTCTGGGAAGGAAAAGAAAGAGAAGAAAGAAAAGCTGAGTAAAAAAAAAATCAGAGGGAAGAAAATAAGATTAGAGAAAGATATCTGGAGAGTAAAAAAGTTTGACAGAGTTTCAAGAAAAGCTATAATTTACCCAATTTGGGGGAAGCTCAGAGAGTTTAAATGCTTGTCCCAGGTCATAAAAGAGACAAAACCAGGAGCACAGACCAAGTCTTCTGACTCCAAGTTAAGTGCAACTGTGACTTTTTCTCCTAATGTGATTGGTGGCTGAATTGAGAAAACCTTCTGTAGTGAAAAACGCATAAGTCTAAGAGTAACACTGACTGTTTTTTAATCTCAGAGATCACTGGCCTAGTTATTTATTTTCTTTATACCTTAGTTTCTCCTGTTGTCAAACAGCACTCATAATGACAGGCGTAAATTCCCAGAGGGATATGAGGTTAAAAAAGAGGTGAGAAAACACTTAGAAAAGAAATATTTTAGTCAATTGAGATTCTTTAAAGAGCTTCAATAATTAGATGGCATAGTCTTAATTAAACAAAAATATAGAAAGCAAACAATTCAAAGCCTCCACATTATTCTGCATTAAGTTCAAAATTTGAATAAAACAAAAAGTGAATGTATAAAATAACATGCTGTAAAAAGGGGAAATAATTATCCCCTGGTCCCTCCAAGTGCTGCCCACAGGTGCCCCCAAATAGAGACCAGAGCAATTGTATGCATTCTTAAAACGAGTTTTGTAAACTCTGACAATGGATAGGATCCAAACCAGTGTTCTATTCAAGACAATAAGTATCTTGTGAAAGCATCTAGGCAAGATGTCCATACATAAATACACACATACACATTTTCTTTCAAAACTAGTGACCTAGCTAGTAGCCACATCAGAACTAGAATCTAGATTTCTTCACTCAGAATTCAATACACCAGTATGTGAATTCTATGAGAGCTGGAATTTTTATCTGTATGTATCACTGATGTATCACCAGCATCACCATTACTCAGTGGTTTTATTAAGCACATGTATTTATTTAGCCTATATTAAGGACTCAGTAAATGAATTAAAGCTTTTCATGCATTTATTTCAGTTGTGAGGGTCAAATGAGATAAGAGGTTGTGAAAGTCCATTTTATTTACTCCCAATGGCAATATACAATACACACAAAAAGGGATTGTGAAAACTGTAATTACAGCATCTCAGAGCTTTATAATACTTTAGTCTCCTAATATCAGTCATGGATACTACAACTCAGAACCAGAATTCCTGAACATAGTTGTTAGAAAGAGTGATGCATTGTCATCCTTGCAGCACATCCACCACCACCCCTGCCCCCCAAAATTAGACAACAGGTTACCTGGTTCTCACTCCAAGAAACTGGTACTGCCAAGATATTGACATGTTATTGTATTTAATCATCACTACCAGTTGCCAAGGGAGGAATTATTGTTCCATTCTGCAGGCAGAAAAGCTCTGAGCTCAGAGAGTTTAATTCGCAGGCCCAAGTGGAAAGGCCAAGAACAGGACATTGATCAGCCAAATCCTCTCATTTTATAGATCAGTATACATATTTCTACTTTCTAATTTGTATTCTGCACTAACAGTAGTTCTGGAAACAACGCTATTAGGTATATAAAGTCATGTTGCTCTAAGTCAACCATCACGGTACTATTGTGGAATCTAAAGTGTTATAGAGGTCCACGATAGTACTATGGACTCAAATATTCAGAAATACCTTATCTAGTTCAACACTCAATTATGTGCCAGGTCTCTTACTATTCACTGGGGGAAACAAAAGAGAAGCATAGTACCTGTCCCTGAGGAGCTTCCGGTTTACCTAGAAATTCTGTGACTGATGCACATGAAACAAACAATTTGCCAACAATATAAGGACGAATATGAAATTGGCACAAACTAATTAGTCAACAACACACAATTGAATATATAATTGACACAAAACAATTACAGAACAACAATGTGAGACTGAATGTATAATTGACTTCCTGCTTTTAACTCAAAGTTAGTTCATAAATGACATCCCGTGCATTCTTGCATTGTCATGGAACCTCAAGGAACATTCTATTAGCTTTAATTTCTAAAGTAGGCTGAGCTCTGAGACTGGCTTGGCAATGTTCCAGTCCCTGTTGTCAGTGAGCTGCTTCACCCTTCCAGACAGAACCCCACAGAGGGCACAGAATCTTTGTATTAATGGAATAAATTATGTCAATTTAAATCACTAGTCAGGAAGAGTCAATTTAATCAATATTTCTATAAAGAACACATACTTGTTTGCTTTACTCTTAATACTTATTCTTTACCACTCAGAGAGAGGCAGACTTTATTTTTAGAAATACATAGAAAGATAATTAAAGTAGTGATTTCCATTTAAAATTTTTTAGATTAATTTTTCAGCTTCATCAGGAAACTGAATGATGAATTTTTTATTTTCTATTTTAAAGCTAATTGAAATAAATCCTTTTAAGATCACTGAGGAATATCTAGAATTAAGGTCATTGCCTTATTTCTGTCAAAGACATAAGCATTTCAAAATTTCAAATCTAAGTGAATAGGAGTCATCCTTAAGTCAGACCTTGTTCTCTAAATCTAGTTCAGCTATCAAGACTTATCTTTCTTGCATTTTTTGCAATGCTAGCAATATTCTATGTTATTCCCTTATTGTCTCACAGTTGGGTTAAGGCAAAAGCTTTCTAGCTGCTCTCTCTGCCTCCAAAACATTTTCTGCACTGCTAGCAGAACACTCTTGAAAAATATCCCTTCGCACATGTCCTTATCACCTTACTCAAAAATCAGTGGTTCTTGGCTAGGCTTGGTGGCTCAGCCTGTAATTTCAGCACTTTGGGAGGCTGAGGGGAGTGGATTGCCTGAGCCCACGGGTTTGAGACCAGCCCAGGCAAATTGGCAAAACCTCGTCTCTACAATAAATCAAAAATTAGCCGGACGTGGTAGCACGCACCTGTAGTTATGGGTACTTGGAAGGCTGAAGTGGAAGGATCACTGGAGCTCAGCAAGTTGGTGCTGGGGTGGCCGTAAGTGTGCCACTGCACTCCAGCCTGGGTGACAGAGTGAGACTCCAACTTAAAAAAAAAATCAGTGGTTCTTAATGCCCATTGGCATTAAGGCACTTCATGATCTGACTCCAGTGTATATTAACATCCTCTACTACTGCTCCTTAATATAAATTATTGCTCTCTAACAAACTGTTCCACTTACTGCTTCCTCCATAAGACTATTTCTGTACCTTAACACCATTCATTAACCATATATGAAATTCCATTCTTTTCCTTGTTTAAGTACTGGTCTTTCTTCACCATCCTGTTCAAGTCCTACCTTTTTCAAAAAGTTTTTTTCAACTACCCTAGCTCACTTTAAACCTCAGAGTATCTGCTACCTTTGATTATGTCTTTTACTCTATATTGTTTTCCTTTTTGTGCAAGCTGAGTCTCTCTAACTGGACAGAACCTTATAAATCTATCCCTGTCATCAAAATAATGCACATTTATGCTATTTTTATTTAAAGCAAAATTATCTATGTGTTAAATTAAATGAACACATCTTTGAATCTTAAAAATCTGAGCAAAGTTTTTTAAAAAGAAATTTAATCCTAGACAATACGAAAAGAAATGAAAATATTGGCTTTGTGTAGCTAACTTACTCAATCATTTCCTTTATAGATTGAAAAGAATGAGTTCCTGCTTTTTAAATTCCCAAATGATTTAGTCTATTTAGAATGAATAGATAATGAATAAGCAAACACCCTCTTTACACTTAGAGATAAAAGCATTGCTTTTAAAAGCTAGATTAACATTTTAATAGTTTTTGATAATCCTCATGCCTAAGTGCATCTCCCTTCACATGGCACGACTTTCTTTAAAACCTCATCAGTAAACATAGATTCCTGAATGAGTTGTCCTTAACCCTGAAATTTCTTATGTTTGTATAAAGGAATGAAAACAAAATATCCACATCACAAGAAACTGTTTTTCTTTGACAGTTGAGGATTTGGCAAGAAGATGGGTCTGAGATAGTATACCATCTGTTGTGACCTATTAAACTCTTTCAACAACTTAAGTGATGATATAATGTAATCTATGAGCACTAACCTAGTAAACATATTTTTATATGGACTTATTACACAATGCATTTTAGTACACTTGAAAGTCAAATTTAAAATCAGATCTCCCCACTTAAATTATTGATTTTTATTCACTCTAGTCTATCTTCATTTGCACTATTAGAATATGAAAGTTCAGTGGTTGAATAAAAGAACTTGAGAGATTCAGACTTTTTTGGGTAAGGCTTCTAATCTAAGAAAAATTCCTCAGTGAAACAATTAGTGTAGTGAATAGTAAACCAAAATTCAATTAACGAATTTGCTATTTTTTTCTCTTAGTCTTTAGCTATACAAACAGATTCACAAGAATGGAAGATTACTATAGTGCTGACACTGTGGCCTAAGTCGTAAACTGCCAGTTCCTATTGAAGGAGCACCACACTATACTAGTCATCACACAGATTACACATCGTGGCTCACCTTCCAGGTCACTATTGCAAGGCAACAAAACCATCATTTATGAATAGTTAAAGAAAATACACCAGATTCCTTTAACTGTTCATGTACCACAGGGTTAGGAAGATATTAAAAGTCATCTAACCTAAAGCTTCATCTGATGCTAAAGCACCTTCTGAAGAGTACACGCAATACCTTCTGAAAGTAGCATCTCATTCCATTGCTCACCTATGTAGAGACAAACTTTGTTTCCCTATAGCCTCTACCATAAAATAGAAGTCTAATGTATCTTTTCCTTTAGACTTTAAGATATTTAAAGACAGAAATCATGTCATCTCTTTCTTTTTTTTTTTTTGAGTTGGAGTCTCACTGTTGCCCAGACTGGAGTGCAGTGGCCGCTCCCAGCCACTGCAGCCTCGACCTGCTGGGCTCCCGGCGATCCTTCTGCCTCAGCCTTCTGAGTAGCCAGAACTACAGGCATGCGCTACCACGCCCGGCTGATTTTTTTATTTATTGTAGAGATGAGGTCTCGCTGCCCAGGTGGGTCTCGAACCCGCCGGCTCAGGCAATTCACTCACCTCAGCCTCCCAAAGTCGCGGGATTACAGGCTGAGCCAGCGAGCCCAGCTGTAATCTCTTTCTAGTATTCTCTTCTCCTAGGATCTTTCCTACAACTCCATTTTCCTAATAATACTAGTCATATTTTTTTTCATTCTAGGTGATCTTACACAGTAGAAATATTAACCTTCAGTCTTCGGTGCTTTAGTAGAAAACTCTCTTCATATACCTCTTCCAATCCTATACCGTTCTCTTCATATACCTCTTCCAATCCTATTCCAACATTAATTATCTGTTTGTGTGTATGTGTGTTCTTTTTTTTTTAGTTGGAGTCTCACTCTGTCGCCCAGACTGGAGTGCAGTGGCCGCTCCCGGCCACCGCAGCCTCGACCTGCTGGGCTCCGGCGATCCTTCAGCTTCAGCCTTCCAGGTAGCTGGAACTACAGGCGCGCACTACCACTCCTGGCTAATTTTTAAAATTTATTGTAGAGATGAAGTCTTGCCAAGTTGTCCAGGCAGGTCTCGAACCTGCGGGCTCAGGCAAATTCACTCACTTCAGCCTCCCTAAGCACGGGATTACAGGCTGAGCCACCTAGCCTGGTTGTGTTTTGTTTTTTTTTTAAAGAAGAAGATGAGACCTCACTCTGTTGCCCAGGCTGGAGTGCAGTGTCAAGATAATAGCTCACTGTAACCTCTAACTCCTAGGCTCAAGTGATCCTCCTGCTTCAGCCTCCTGAGTAGCTAGGACTACAGGCATGCAACACTATGCCTGGATAATTAATTTTTTTTTTTTTGGCAGAGATGAGGTCTCGCTATGTTGCACAGATTGATCTCAAACTCCTGGCCTCAAGTGATACTCCTGCCTCAGCCTCCCAAAGAACTGAGATTACAAGGGTGAGCCATTGCACTTGGTATTATCTTTTTTCTTTTCCCCATCCCCTTCCCCTTCTTTTCTATCTTTGATCTGTCCATGATATAACAGTCAAGATCATTTAAAGGATTTGTTGTACTTATCTTGACTCTTTTATATTTCAGAAATCAGGTGAGTTTGTTCCTGTATAGGTTTTATGAGGAGAAAATTACAAAAGGTTATAAGTTAAATAGATTGCTTTCTTACTTGTATTTGGTCTCTGAATTTTGGGTCAGTGGTTCCTGAAAGGGGAAAAGGCCCTATGTTTCAGGTTTTCCATTACTCCTATAGACAACCTATTTTCAATATCCTAAGATGGCAGGGGACAGAGAGAAAATGAATAATGACAACTACATCAAAACTTCATTTAGTTCTTTAGTTTTCAATCTTCTCCCTTCCCCCTATTACCCAAGTAGCAAGATTGACTGGAGGCAAGGATAGAGGAATAATAAAAAAAAAAATTTTAAGTTAATAAAATTTACAAGGATTGAAAAGTGGTAATTAGTCATCTTCATACCGATTACATACCATATTCAAGGTTTCCATAAAATGTTTACCCCTTTTAAATTTTAGATATTTCTTTCCAAAGGTAACATAATAAAATAATAGACATGAAAGCCCGGAAGAGAAGGGAGGCGAAAGACTCAGAGCAGGGAGGCATTCAGCAACCTAAGACATTTATTTCCAAGATAAAATAGGCTTATTTTTATTGACTGGTGGGCCAGATACCACATAATTACCACAATATCATCAGTAGTTAACACTTGAGTGTCTATTACAAACTAAGCACTGAACATTATTTCATTTATTCATCACAGAAACAGTATAAGATGCATACTATAATTAGCCCTTCTCATAGGTCAGAAAACAGAATCTTAGTTTGGTTAAGTAATTTACCCATATTCACACAATTATAAATTGTAGAGTTAAAACTGGAAGCCAAATAACCAGATTTTTCATTCTTTAAACTATATTACCTAACGATATACTCACTACTCCAGAGAGTTGATATAACCATCATAACTCTTCCCAGGTAATCCAACATGACAAAATAGCAGTAACCATTGCTTAGGAAAGACATTTAAAATTATTTGATTTTAAAATTGACAAATAAAAAACCATATAGAGGATATATATTGTGTACAACATGTTGTTTTGAAATATGTATACACCATGGAATAGCTACATTGAGCTATTTAACATATGCATTACTTCACGTACTTATTTTTTTGTGGTGAGAACACGTAAAATCTACTCTCTTAGCAATTTTGAAGAGTACAATACATTGTTGTTAACTACTGGAAAGTCACTTTTAAAATCTGCTAAAAGATCAAAGAGAGGTTGGTTAATTCCAATTTATGTAGCTATATTTCTTCTGCTCTGATCTCCAAGTACTGCTCACCTTAAGTAAAACTTCAAAGAACCCATTTTGGACACACTTATATGATCAAAATTAATACCATTAGTAATAAGACAACCTGGCATTATGAATCTTGTGCTATAATACACTAAGAAGGACATAATATCACGTCTGTGATGCGCTTGACAAAAATGTGCAATCTGTATTTAATCATGGGGAAACATCAGACAAACCCAAATTGAGAAACATTTTTTTCTCACATTGAGGTACCTTTAAAAACATAAATGAATCAAAACAGCCTGGTATTGGTACAAGAACAGGCATATAGAACAATGGAACAGGATAGA
>NW_007231192.1:0-8021 GCF_000164805.1 Carlito syrichta | reverse complement strand
AAAAGTGGGTAAAAGACATAAATAGACACTTCTCAAAAGAAGATATATGGGCAGCCAACAGACACATGAAAAAGTGTTCAGCCTCACTCATCATCAGAGAAATGCAAATCAAAAGCACATTGAGATACCACCTAACCCCAGTAGGAACGGCTATCATTAATAAAACAAACAACAACAGATGCTGGTGAGGATGTGGAGAAAAAGGAACACTTCTGCACTGCTAGTGGGAATGCAAACTAGTGTAACCTCTTTGGAAGACAGTGTGATGATTTCTGAAAGAACTAGAAATTGGTCTTCCATATAACCCAGCAATTCCCCTATTGGGAATATATGCAGAGGAACTCAAATCATTCTCCAAAATAGATACTTGCACATGTATGTTTGCTGCAGCTCTATTCACAATAGCAAAAACATGGAACCAACCATGCTGCCCACTGAAGCTGGACTGGATAAAAAAAAGTGGTACATATACACAATGGAATATTATGCAGCCATAAAGAAGGACAAACATATGGACTCTATCACAGAAGCAAAGAACAGAGTACCTTATGCTCTCACTCATAAGCGGACCTTGAACAATTATAATACTATAAGAACGGGATTGGCAGTAGTGGGAAACTGTCAGGGGAGGGGGGTGGGATTGGCAGTTGAGGGAAACTGCTAGGGGAAGGAGAGGCATACCTCATTAACAAGGGTACCTGCATAATCAACATTTGTATGCTTAACCCTAAGACAGCTTTATAATAATTTAAAAATATGAATAGACACTTCTCAAAAGAAAACATATGAGCCACCACAGATACAAGAAAAAATGTTCAGCCTCACTAGTCACCAAAGAAATGCAGATTATCCTAGGAAAGATTTTTAATCTTTAAAAATCAATCAGGTGAAGTGGGGACTAAAGTGAGGCCCAAACTTTACCTGTACAATGACTATTTGCACACCTAACCCTGAATTGTAGCCCACATCTTTAAAAATTAAAAAATCAGTCAATGTAATATACCATATTAATAGACCAAAGTACAAAGCCACATATTCATCTCAATAGGTGTAGAAAAAGCATCAAAGTCCAACATCCTTTCATAATAAAAACACTCAATAAACTAGAAATAGAAATTTCCTCAACCAGAAAAAATGGCCCCTACAAAAAACCCCATAGTTAATGTCATACCTAATGATAAAAAACTAAATATTTCCCGTTAAGATCAGGAACAAGACAACAATGTCCATTCATTCTATTTTCACTCAACATTATATTGAAATTTCTATCCAGGCAACTAGGCAAGAAAAAGAAATAAAAGGTATTCAGATCAGAGAGGATGAAATAAAGCTATCTCCCTCTGCACAGAAACCACAATAATGTATATAAAAAATCCTAAGAAAGCCACTAAAGTCCGGGTGCGGTGGCTCAAGTCTCTCAAGTCTGTAATCCCGGCACTTTGGTAGGCCAAAGCAAGTGTATTGCCTGAGCCTGCAGGTTCGAGACCAGCCCGGTCAACTTGGCGAGACCTTGTTTCTACAATAAATCAAAAATTAGCTGGGTGTGCACATGCCTGTAGTTCCAGCTACTTGGAAGGCTGAGGTGGAAGGATTACCTGAGCCCAGCAGGTCAAGGTTGTGGTGGCTGTGAGCGTGCCATTGCACTCCAGCCTGGGTGACAGAGTGAGACTCCAACTCAAAAAAAAAAAAAAAAGAAAGAAAGCCACTAAAAATATGGGAACAAATAAATGGGTTTAGCACCATTGCAGGATATAGGCCAATATTTTTAAAAGGTAATTTTATTTCTATGCATTTGCAATGAACAATACAAAAATGAAATTTATTTTACAATAGCACAAAAAAGAATAAAATACTTAGAAAAAAATTTAATTAAAAAGTGCTAGGCTTACATATTGAAAATTACTAAGCAATGCTGAAAAAAATTAAAAATATAGAAATAAATTGAAAGACATTCTGTGTTTATGAATCAAAAATTTAATATTATTAAGATATTAATACTTCCCAAATTGATGTACCGATTCAGTACAATCCTTACCAAAGTCTCAGGTGGTTTACTTTTTAAAATTGAGAAGTTGATTCTAAAACTTATATGAAAATGTAAAGGACCTAGAATAGCAAAAAACAATCTTGAAAACCAAGTTGAAGATTCCACACTTCCTGATTTCAAAACCTACTACAAAGCTACATTAATCAAGACTGTGTCATGCTGGTATAACAAAAGACTACAGACCAATGGAACAGAATTGAGAGTCTCTAAATAAATCCTTTGGTTGACTGATTTTTGACAAGAGTGTCAAGATCACTCAATGGAGGAAAGAAGAATGTTTTCAAAAATTGGTGCTGGGAAAACCAAATATCCACATGCAAAAGCATAAAGTTGGACCCCTTCCTCATACCATACATAAAAATTAACACAAAGTTAATCAAAGATCTAAATGGAAGAGCTAAAACTATAAAACCCTCAGTAGAAAACACAGAAGTAAATCTTCATGACCTTGGTTTGACAATGGTTTCTTAGCTATGCCAACAAAAGCACAAGCACCAATAGAATAAATAGATAAATTAAACTTCAAAATTAAAAACTTTTGTGCTGCAAAGGACACCACCAAAAATGGAGAAAAAACTCACAGAATATTAGAAAGTATTTGTAAATCATATATCTGATAAAGAACATGTATCTAGAGTAGACAATAAAAATTCAACTAAATCAATTATAAATGGGTAGAGGATTTGAACAGACATTTCTCCAAAAAAGGCATACAAATGGCTGGCAAGCACATGAAAAGATGTTTGACATCATTAGTCATCAGGGAAATGCAAATATAAACCACAATAAAGTACCACTTCACATGTACTATGATGGCTATTATAAAAAAGCTAAAATATAAAAAAAGAAAAGCATAATAAAAATAAATAAAATAAAAAAGAGATAATAACAATGTTGACGAGAATGTGGGGAAATTGGGCCCTCCTACATGATGGGTGAGAATGTAAAATGTTGCAACTACTCTAGAAAACAGTGGCAGTTTTCTTTAGAACATTAAAACTACTACTATTGAATTACTGATCCAGCAATTCAATTGAAAACATACTTCCACAGAAACACTTGTACATGAATGTTCATAGCAGCATTGTTCACAATAGCCAAAAAGTGTTAAAAACCCAAATGTCTCACCTTATGAATGAATAAACAATGTGGTATATCCATACAATGGGGTATCACTCAGCAGTAAAAAGGAATGGAGACATACAAGGTGAACCTTGCAAACAGTATGCCAGCTGAAAGAAACCAGACACAAAGGCCACATATTGTATAATTCCATTTATAAGCTATGTCCAGTATAGACAAATAGAGAGAGACAGAAAGTAGATTAGTGGTTACTTACGATCTGGAGTGGGTGGGGAGTAGCAGCTAAAGAGGAATGGGGTTTCTTTTATAGAGGAGAAAAATGTTCTAAGATTAGACTGTGGTCATAGTTGTATAATCCCATAAATATACTAAAGAGCAGTGATTGTATGCTTTAAGCGAGTGAGTTGTGTAGTATTCTAATTACTGCTAAAAAAATAACTGGTCCAAAGACAGAGGAACTATTTTGGATTTAAGAGCACCAAAAAGTAGCGATGACTGAATGCTACACATGATTTGTGATTTTCCTTTTCTATAAAACATTATGTATTATAGACTCTAAATCCATCCAAGTTGCTGTGAAATCCTTATGTTTGTCCTTCTTTATGGTTGCATAATATTCCATCGTGTATATGTACCACATTTTAAAAATCCAGTCCTGTTTCAATGGGCAGCATGGTTGGATTCATGTTTTTGCTATTGTGACTAGAGCTGCAGTAAACATGTGTATGCAGGTATCCTCACATGTTCTCACTCATAAGCAGACCCTGAACATTTACATAATACTATAAGAAAGGGATTGGCAGTAGCAGGATACTACTGGGGTGGGGGGTAGGGGGGTGCAACATCAATAAGGGTACCTGATCTCAAACTAGGCAAAGTGGGGACCAAAGGGAGACTCATACTTTACCTCTGCGATGTCCACTTGTATACCTAATTCTGAATTGTACCTCACATTTTAAAAATAAAATATATTTTTAAAAATTGTGACAATTGATGAAGCGCCTGATTTTTATTGTAATACTGTGATTGTGAAAAAGAATTATCTTGTTTTTAGGAAATACACACTGTAACATTGGGGGGGTTAAAAGGGCAGCACATATGTGACCTGTCCTCAAATGGTTCAGGAAAAAGGGGGGGAGGGAGGGAGGGAGGAAGGGAGACAGGGAGACGGAGAGACGGAGTGGGGTGAGGAGGGAGGGCAGAATTAATACTATATAAGACTATGAATGAGAAAATAGATGGAGGAGGAAAGAAGGATCAAGTAAATGTAATAAAATGTCTAAATTTGGGGGAATCTGGGAAGGTGTATACAGGAATTTTGTACAATTTATTCTGCAAATTTTCTTAAGTCTGAAATTATTTCAAAATTTAAAAATTGAAGGAAAAACCCACTTATGAGGGGGGAATCCCAAAACTGGAGTTTATTTTTTAAAAACTGAATATTTAATCATCCATGTTTAAACTTCAGTCAACTTCAAAGTACTCTCTGATGCAATATACCTATCGAGACACTTTTCCACTGCTCAAAACAGTTTTAAAACTCATCTCCTAGCGCTTTTGCTATTTTTTGTTTCACCTCTTCCACATCAGCAAAACTTTTCCCTTTGAGACCTTTTTTCTTCTGGGGAAACAAAAAAAAATGTTGCTTGGGGGAGACTGGGTGAATAGGAAGGGTAGGACATGGGGGGCATGCCGCTTTTGGTCAAAATCTGCTGAATACTCAGCGCAATGTGGGCAGGTGCGCTTCTAAATTACCCATCATGATATGAGCAAACACACTGAACCTCAAAAAATAAAAATAAAAAAATTTATTGAAGCTGAATGCAGCCTCTCAGAATGGTGCTACCTGGTACACCGATGCTGATGGGCTCCTAGAACACTTACCTAGCTGGGGAAGCCTGAACTACAAGGTAGCTCACCTTTCAAAAGTAATTCTGGATTTTTTTGCCCCTCCTCATATATTAACTGTACACATTTAACATTATATTTTAGGGAATATTAGTTGAATATTTAGATAAATATTCAATCTTGTCTACCAAAGTTTGTTTCCTCTCCAGTTGGTCTCATACCATTCAGAACTACGATTCTGTTGTTAGATATTTAGATGAAAAATCCAAGGTACACCAAGAAGTTAAAATATCTTAGCCAATCCAGGAAAGTTGAGAACCCAACCTATAATTACCATTACCAGTTCAGGGTTTACTCGCTAACCTACATTGCCTCTTCAATATCTATCTTACATTACACAACTGTTGTTTATAATCTTTATTCCCCACAAGTTCCCATCAGGTACCATTTCCTTGAGTCAGGTCATTCTTCCCTGCCTTCCAAACTCCTACAGCACTTTAAAATTATGCTATACAATATAACACTTAATATTCTTAGAATGTATTAACCATCTTCCTAACTTTTTGGATAGGTCTAGATCTTTTGGCACTGAATTATGCTTCCTTCCGACATAATACAACATAAGATAAAGGATTAATTTGGGCCAGAACAGTGGTGGTGATAAGAAGTTCTCTCAGTTTCAGATAGAGGCTTGAACAAATGCTACTGTGGCCTGTATTGATATAATGAGTGATGTAATAGAATAAGCACTGCAATAATACCAAGTAATGTTACAAAAATCAGCATGTTATAAATTAATCTAGAATTTGGTAGGTATCAGAATACCTGAGTATCTTAGCAGAGGTACAAAAGACTACACTCTACCCTACTTCTGCGAGCTTGGGCTTTTGTGTTCTTTATCAGCTCTCCAGTTGATTCTGGTATATACAAATGTTTCAGAAACACTGATCTGTATCAAGCTGTCTCTAACTTCTTTGTGTGACATTGGGCAAGTTACATCCTTCTCTGAGCCTCAGTTCCCATATGTGATTTGTTTTTTTAAAAATTTATTGTAAATTAATTTATAATTTTACATTTTTATGGGGTACAAAGTAATGCTATAATTATAAAATTATAATTTATAATCATAAGTCTATGAGTACAGTGTGGAGTAATTCAAGCTAATTAGCATATCCATTATCTCAAATATGTATCATTTTTTGTAGTAAGAACATTTGAAATTTACTCTTTTAGCAATTTTGAAATGTACAATACATTATTATTAACTATAATCATCACGCTGGGCAATAGATCCCCAAAAAACCTTATTACTGCTTTCTAAGACTTTGTATCCGTTGACCATCATCTCTGTATTCCCCACAACCCAAGTCTTTGTAAATACCATTCTACTCTCTGCTTCTAGGGGTTCACTGTTTTCAATTCCACAAATAAGTGAGAACATGCAATATTTGTCTTTCTGTGCCTGGTTTATCTCATTTAGCATAATGCACTCCAGGTTAATCTACGTTACTGCAAATGACAGTATTTCCTTCTTTTTAAAGGCTGGATAATATTCCATTGTGTAAACATACCACATTTTCTTTATCCATTTATCCTTTGATGGACACTTAGGCTGATTACATAACTTGGCTATTGTGAACAGCACTGTAATGAACATGGGAGTGCAGACATCTCTTTGACAAACTGATTTAAAATCTTTTGGGTAAATACCCAGAAGTAAAATTGCTGGGTCATACGGCAATCCTATTTTCAGTTTTTTTAAGGAAACTCCATGCAGTTTTCCATAATGGCTATGTTAATTTACATTCTCACCAACAGTGTACAGGGGTTACCCTTTTTAAAAAATGTTTTTAAAAAAATTTTATTTTAAATATGTGGGGTACATTTCAGGATTAGGTATACAAGTGGGCTCCCCTTTTCTCCACATCCTCACCTACTTGTTATCTTTCATCTTTTTTTTTTCATTAATCAGTATTTTTTATTATGGTTTTGTGGGGTACAGTTAAGGGTTAGGTGTACAATGACGTTTCATTCAGGCACCCTGTAGATAAGAAGTGTTTTCCCATCCTCCGACAGATATTTGCTACTGTTAATCCCATCCCCCTCCCCCCCATAGTTTCCCAGTACCATCCGTAATTTTCTCATAGTATTGCATTGGATGTTCAAGGTCCATTATATGAGTGAGAACATGTGATATTCGGATTTTTGTTTTTGTGAGAGGTCACTCAGTATTATAGACTCTAGTTCCAGCCAGGTTGCAGCGAAATTCATGATTTTGTTCTTTTTTATGGCTGCGTAGTATTCCATCGTGTATATGTACCACATTTTTTTAATCCAGTCCTCTTTTGATGGGCAGCATGGTTGTTTCCAGGTTCTTGCTATTGTGAACAATGCTGCGATAAACATACGTGTGCAGGTATCTTTTTTATAGAGTGAGTTGTGTTTTTCAGGGTATATTCCCAGTAGGGGGATTGCAGGGTCATATGGAAGGTCAATTTTTAGAGCTTTTAGGAATCGCCACACTGCTTTCCACAGAGGTTGCACTAGTTTACACTCCCACCAACAGTATAGAAGTGTTCCCTTTTCACCACATCCTCTCCAGCAGCTGTTATTTTTTGAGTTATTGATAATTGCCATTCTGACTGGAGTTAGGTGGTATCTCAGTGTGGTTTTGATTTGCATCTCCCTGATGATTAGTGAGGTTGAGCATTTCTTCATGTGTTTGTTGGCTGCTCGAATGTCTTCTTTTGTGAAGTGTCTGTTCATGTCTTTTGCCCACTTTATATTGGGTTGTTTGTTTTCTTCTTTTCAGTACGCTTCAGTTCCTTGTAGATCCAGGATGTTAAGCCTTTGTCAGACCTAGAGTTGGCAAATACTTTTTCCCAGTCTGTAGGCTGTCTCCTTGCTCTCTTGATGGTTTCTTTGGCTTTGCAGAAGCTTGTCAGTTTAATAAGGTCCCATTTGTCTATCTTCTCTCTTAAGTCCTGTGGGTTTCGAGTTTTGTACAGGAATTGGATGCCAGTTCCGATTTCCATGAGAGTAT
>NW_007231191.1:0-12045 GCF_000164805.1 Carlito syrichta | reverse complement strand
TTAAAGTTCGCAAAATGTTCTAGCATTATTTCACTAGCTCAGTGAATATATATAGATAGTTTACCTTGAATTTTTCTGCCAGGGAATTAGTATATCTTTTATTTTATTGGTATCAATATTTAAGGCATAATTTTATTCTTTAATTTGGGCTATGTTTCCCTGTTCTTTTATTTTTATTTTATTTTATTTCATTATTGCTTGTTTTTGGAATTGCGTGTGGCTATCCCCTCATAAGAAGAAATAGCTACCATATCTATGCTTCATGTACTTTGCTAATAGGGTATAAATTCGTCCCCCACTTAATCCTACTAGTGATTGTGGTGCCTGAACCTTTCACACTGGGTCCAAACTTCTCTTTGCTTTTGGTAATGTACAGGTCTTTAGATCATGTTAGATTTTTTCAGTACTTCTAAAATAAAAATATATATAAATTTTCCTCAGGAAGCCCCTAAAATGTTTGAAACGTTGACTACAGTTTTATTAATGACTTATGACTCATCAAAATAATATCAGCTCAAGTTATTCTAAAGGACTTGAGAATTATTACAATTTTATAGTTACTTTTTTCACTATTTCTGGAGTTTATTTTGTGAAAATTTAGATTAAATATAAACTAGATTGCATTTTATTCTTCGCTGTAAACATATTCAATAGAATTTGTATTATTTTCCAACTTTTTTTTTTACTCATTGACATCCAACATTATATTAACCTAGTCATTGGTATGTTAAAGTGCATTTAAAGTTCCAAATCCGGTTCAGTTTGATGGGTGTACAGATTATGTTGGAAACTCATTTATTTCCAAAGCGTCTTATTCTACTTTGATAAGCATTTTATTCTGTAATTTATCTTCCTCTCTTACATTGTGCTGACATCAAAGAGGGGGGAAAAACAGGCCAGATGTTCAACACTTTGTATAGAAATAACCTCAGATTAATATCCAACTGTGTCAATTTCAAATCTCAAATTTTATTCAATGTAATACAATACAGAACTCCCCTCAGTGATTTTATAAAGATAAATTTATACAATTAAGATTTAAATTACACAGTAGTGGCAGGACAAGGGGTGGTATTTCTAGTGATTGTCTGAGATGATAGGCCGCACAATACTATTATTAACATTGTAGTGTGGTAACTAACAAATGTGAACAATGCTGGCACCACACTCCATAATTACAAGTCAAATTACTACAGACAACTTAAATTAGCACCATATTATAATGAAGTCAGCAGGTATGTAGTCACCTTGTAGGTCACAAATGAGGGAGGGATGGTGCTGTGTTTTGCTCTCCACCACTACTCATAAGATTTCAGGTACTACTCCAAGATTCATTAATACAGGTATCTGGAGGTCAGTATTCAGGCAATGATTTTGGGGGAACTGCTTAGTGCAGCTTGGGGCTGCCCACTCTCTGCAAATGTTACATTTGCACTGTTTTGTTAAGAATCATACATGTGCTCTTTATTAACATGACACAAACAATGTGTGGTGAATTCACTATTTATGGGCAAAGACACAGACCACAATAAATTGACATTTGGAGATTACCTGAGTGAGTACACAAAGATTAGGTTACTGGTCAACATGTATTTGAGCGGTGGGCTTTGGCTACAAAAATTCATGTGTAAAAATAGAAATATCGAATAGAAGGATTGAGAATTTGTGTTTCTTAAAATTTTCTTTTCAATAGTGGGTTTGGATACCAAGGATGTTTTGCAGACACTCAGGAGTATACAGGAATTAGAAGGATTATGAACAACTAGACCTTCAATGATAATAGAAATGCTGACCATCTAGCCAAAAAAGTCTATGCTTCTTTTTTTTTTTTTTTTTATAATTAATCAGTATTTTTATTATAGTTTTGTGGGGTACAGTTAAGGGTTAGGTGTACAATTACGTTTCATTCAGACCCCCTGTTGATAAGAGGTGTTTTCCCAGCCCCAGACAGATATTTGCTACTGTTAATCCCCTCCCCCTCCCCCCCATAGTTTCCCAGTACCGTCAGTCATTTTGTTATAGTATTACATTGGATGTTCAAGGTCCATTATATGAGTGAGAACATGTGATATTCTGATCTTTGTTTCTGTGTGAGGTCACTCAGTATTATAGACTCTAGTTCCATCCAGGTTGCTGCAAAATTCATGATTTTGTTCTTTTTTATGGCTGCGTAGTATTCCATCGTGTATATGTACCACATTTTTTTAATCCAGTCCTCTTTTGATGGGCAGCATGGTTGTTTCCAGGTTCTTGCTATTGTGAACAATGCTGCGATAAACATACGTGTACAGGTATCTTTTTTATAGAGTGATTTGTGTTCTTCAGGGTATATTCCCAGTAGGGGGATTGCAGGGTCATATGGAAGGTCAATTTTTAGAGCTTTTAGGAATCGCCACACTGCTTTCCACAGGTGAAAAGGGAACACTTCTACACTGCTGGTGGGAGTGTAAACTAGTCTATGCTTCTTTAAGCCTCATGGAAGGTAAGAATTTTGCTCAATATTTGTCCTGGTATGTAGATGGTGGGGAAGCCATATCACATAAAGAAATGTTCACTCAAGTTAAGTAAGTTATCTGAATATGCTCCAGACGTGAAGTTTAGAGAAAATTAGTTATATTTGATTAAATAGTTTACGTATGAAGTCGTGAAAATGACAATTAAATTAATGTGAGTATCTAAATACTTGGAGATAGCTGGATTTGGGGGAGTATTTAATCCATGCCATCTCTAGAAGTAGTGATATGTGTATCTCTTTCTTTAATCTTTCATGGATTTCTATCTCCTTCAACAAATTTAATGACTTAAAATAAGTGGATCCTGGGAATGATGAAGTTCAGATGACAAATAGGACTCAGTTCTGCGAGAATGAAGCCAGTATCCTCCTTGCAGTGACCCCCATGGACAGGGATCTCATGTCATCCTCTTTCATATTTACATGAATTTCCAAACCCAACATGCATATCATAGGAGTCACTGATTTACATGAGTACACATTTACATGAGTATATGGCCTTTCTCAATTCTCAGTGATTTTTCTGGAATAATGACTTCAAACATTAGAAGATGAAACACCTGTGATTCTTCTCTGGTTGTTCCCAGAGGAGAGTAGTTCATGGGTTAGACATGAAGATATGGGGATGCCTCACCTGAACACATTAATCACTTTGAACCTTTCTGTCTCCTGCCTCCAGGGTCAGGTTCAGTTGCAGCAGTTACATCAAGACTAAATAAGCCAATTCAAACACTCTTCTTCACCTGTTTTGTTTTAGATTACAAATTGTTGATTATTAATCATGAAACTTTATCCTTCAACTCCAAGGGAAGGGGCTGAAATAAATTATTTCCACCTGCATGGTGAAAAATCAAATGAAACCCATTTCTGATGGGTCAAACACTATACATTCCTGTATTTTATTGAGACCATAGATTAAATCAATGAATCACATCCATGGATCTTATTCAATACTTTTCAACAATGTTTTTGTTATCCTCTTTAAACCAAGCACTCTCATTTTGCTATGTTGATTAGCTGATAATTAAATTAAAATCAATTACAATGTAAAAGTAACGTACATTTAGCTGAAGTTGAAAGTCAGCTAATAATAATGAATGGAATGACGGGGATACTAATATCCTCATCTTATAAAATAGGGAGTCAAAGTTCACAGCGCATAGTAAACACATACTGCACGTGTTCAGATGTTACTAGTTTGAAATGTAAGAAATAAAGACAGACACGCAGTTGTATTAGGAGGAGGGGGGTGTAAAGTAGAATTGAGCTAATCTTTTATCTGTGATAACACAGATTGAATAGATATGTGATGTATTAATGAAGGAGACACCTTTCCTAGAGATACTGAGGCAACAGACAGAAGTGATGCCATTTCAGATTTGATCTAGGATTGGAAAGTGCTGGGAAAACTCTCTCTGGTTTTTCCCTGTCTATACCGTATATTGCAGTATATATAAAATTGGATTTGAGTACCAAGACAATGGTTTTGACTGCACAGTGTTGTGAATGTAACTAATTTCACTGAATTGAATTTATTTTAATGGCTAGTATAGCACATTTTATGTTATATGTATTTTATCACTAAAAATAATGAAAATGAAAAAGATGTCTGTAATTCTTAGATTTTGTGTATCTCTTTTTTTTTTTTTTTTTTTTTGAGTTGGAGTCTCACTCTGTTACCCAGACTGGAGTGCAGTGGCCGCTCCCGGCCACCGCAGCCTCGACCTGCTGGGCTCTGGCGATCCTTCCACCTCAGCCTTCCAAGTAGCCGGAATTACAGGTGCGCGCTACCACGCCCAGCTGATTTTTTGATTTATTGTAGAGATGAGGTCTTGCTGCCCAGGCGGGTCTCGAACCCACGGGCTCAGGCAATCCACTCACCTCAGCCTCCCAAAGGCGTGGGATTACAGGCTGAGCCACCGAGCCCGGCTTGTGTATCTCTTTTTCATCTATCTTGTTTGACAAATTACTATAGAAAGTTAGGAGTAACCAAAATTCTCCTTATTTACTTTTTGCAGCAATCACCTCAGCTGAATACCCAATCTTATCACACTAATGTTCTACCTTTCACTAAGTAATAAAAAACAAATGTAATTTACTCAAACTATTTGGTAATTTAAAACAAGAAATTGGTTTTCTTCATTTCCAATATTTTGGGATTGTTTCTGTCTGAGACCTCATGAGAAATACCTTTAAGTCCATATTTATAACAACGTTCTGATCATGTTTATTCTTTTAAAAAGACTGAAGCTTATTCACCAGCTCTCCTGTTTACTTCTTCAGCCCTCTACACACTCCATTGTCATGTATTGTCAAAAATATAATTGCTTTCATCTAAAAACAATTTTCCCTCTACCCGTCATTCAGTTCCAAAGCTACATAAACACAGTAGTCATTTGTGACAAAAGAACTTCACTTCTCAATCCTCCACTTTGTCTCAGGCAGCTTAAGCTGCCATAATAAAATGCCATGGACTGGGAGTATTAAACATCTTAAATTAGTTTTCTTGAAGTTCTGGAAACTGGAAAGTTCAAGATCATGAACCTACATAAGGTAGGTTGCTGTGAAAGATACTTTCCTGGCTTGAAGATTAAGGACTACCAAGTCTACTATTATATAATGTACAAAGTGAAACAGGGAGGTAGGGTGGGAGGAGAGAGATATTTGCTTATACTTTCAGACCCGAACTTCAACTAATATTTCATTTAACCTTAAGTACCTCCCCTCCAAAGTTATTTTTCTAAATATATTCATGTTTTGGGAAAGTCTCCAACTTAAGAATTTTGAGGGAGATACAATTATGCCCACAGCAACTCTGCAATTTAATTATTTGTGAAACACATTACATATGTAACAGGAAATAAAGCACCTTCTTGATCTTTCCACACAGCCAAAGCTTCCTGAAGTTAGAGCTGAAGCAATGTTCTCACATATCAACCATGTCTCCTCACAGGAGTCCTTGTTTTTGAAGTCTGGCATACTCTGGGAAGTTGAAGACACCCCATTTACTTCGCTATTCCCTCACCTAACTCTGGAACCACTCTATGATGGCTACTTCATTTTTTAAGGAGAGTGCTTCCCTGTTCTAATTGTGAGGGCCCAGAGATACCTCTGGGGTGGAAGTACCCTTCCAGAACATGACAGCACTTGAGAAATAATTACATATCACCTGTTTTGCTTTCTAAATTTAGGGCTCTTCAGAAGAAATTTGAAATTTTTGAAGATTATCACTCAAGTCCTCTTTGGTCATTCCTCTGTGTTTCTGCATGTTCACTTATGCAAATCAATGTGCTACATACACATGGTGAGATAAAATTCCTGCTTCAATTAATAGGTTAAAGATGACCTCTCAAGTTCTTTTCAATTTTTGCTCCAAAATGTAAATATTTTCTTTTTTTCTTGTGTGATGTGTTTTTATCTATCAATCTATCTATCTCATCACTATCTTACCTACCTACCTGTTTATCTATCTATCATCTATCCATCCATCTATCATCTATCTATCACGAATCTATCTTTCCTTTTTCATTTTACAGATGTGGGGTGAAATTCAGAAGTTGGTATACAATTGGGCATCATACAGGTAAGATTTGTGCCTCTCTTTGGTCCCAAGTCGCTTGGTTTGATATTAGGCACCTGAATTGATATTATGTGCCCTTCCTCCCTCCTAGCAAAGTCTGGTCACTGCCAAACATTTTCTTATTGTATTATGTTAAATGTTCATGGATTACATGGGAGTGATAATACGTGGTACTCAGTTGTTTGTTTTTGTGATTGAATCTGAGTCCTTCCAAGTTACTGTGCATTTCACAATGCTGTTCTTCTTTATGGCTTTGTAATATTTCATCATGTTTATATACCACATTTAAAAAAATACAGTCCAGTTTCAATGTGCAGCATGTCTGATGCCATGTTCTTGCTATTGTAAATAGTGGTGCATAAACAGATGTGTGCAGGTATCTTTTTTTGTAGAGTGATTTTTAGTTCCTCCAGGTATATTGCCAGATGGGGAAAGACTGGGTCATATGGAAGGTCAATTTCCAGTTCATTTAGTTTTCATTGCACTGTTTTCCATAGAGTTTAATCTAGTTGGCATTGCCATGAACAGTGTAGAAGCATCCTGTTTTCTCTGTATCCTTGAAAGTTTCTTTGATTTTTGTTTTATTAATGATGACGATTCTTACTAGAGTTAGGTGTATCTCAATGAGATTTTAATTTTCATTTCTCTGTTAATTAGTGAGAAAGTACATGTTTACTTGTGTCACTTGGCTTTCTGTAAGTCTTATTTTGAGAAGTGCTTATCCACGTATTTTTCCCTGTTTTTAAGGGGTCTATTTTTTTTTTACCTTTAAGCACAATTGAGTTCCTTGTAGATCCTGGAAGTTAGGTTTTTGTCAGATATGCAATTGGCAAGTATGTTTTCCCATTTGGTGGGCTGTCCTCCACCTCTTTTGATGATTCTTTTGCTTTACAAAAGCATTTCAGGTTGATAAGATTGTAATTGCCAGTTGTATCGCTGATGGTATGAGCTTTTTGAATTAAGATCAGGATTTGAATGACTATTCCAAATTTCCTAAGGGTGTCTCCTGTGTTTTCTATGATTGTAAATATTTGAGGACTTACATTTAGGTCTATGATAAATTTGGAGTTGATATTTGTGTCTAGTGATATGGCGGTGTCCTGTTTCATTCTTTTGAATATGGTCAGTTGACTCACACCATGCACTGAATAGGTTCTCCTCTTCCCAGTGATTACTGCTGGAGAATTTGTCGAAGAGGAGTTGGTTGATAAAGGGAGATTTTGCTTCCAGAATCCCTATCCTGGTTCCTTGGTCTATATACCTGCTCTTGTCTCAAACCAGGATGTTTTGATTATTGTAATCTTATAGTAAAGTTTAAATTGTGAATGTGTAATACCTCCAGCTTTGTTACTTTGCTAATAATTGTTTTGACTATTCAGGGTCAATTATATTTCTATATGAATCACTGTATTGTTGTTTCCGGTCTGAGAAGTATTATGTTGGTAATTGAATGGGTATACCATTGATTTTGTGGTTTACCTTTGGCAAGATTGATCTTGTAACTGTGCTGATTCTTCCAATTGATGTGCATAGAATATTGTTCCATTTGTTTGTGTCATATTTGACTTTTTAATCAGGTTTTAGTCGTTCTCACTTTAAAGATTTTTAACTCTTCTGTTTAGGAAGATGCTAATGTATTTCTTATTTTGTGGCTCTTTGAATGGAATTGAGCATTCTATTAGGTTCTATGGCTATTTGTTGTTAATATATAAGAATGTGACTGCCTTTTGGACATATGTTTGGTACCCTGAGATTTTCTCAAAGCCCATTATCAGTGCAAATAGATTTTGACAGATTCTCTTGGAGTTTTGAGGTATAGGGTCAGATATTCAGCAAAGAGGAAAAACTTGACTTTTTCTTATCCTTTGTGGATTCCATGATTTCTTTCTCTTGTCTGATTTCTCTAGCTAGAACTTCAAGTACTTTGTTACACAGGAAGGGTGAGAGTGAGAAGCTTTGTTTTGCCCAAGTTTTGGGGAGAAATTCTTCCAACTTAAGTCCATTTAGCAATATGTTAACTATGAGTTTTTCAGATGAGTCTTACTATTTTCAGTTATATTCCATCTATACCTAGGTGGTCAGGGGCATTTATCAAGGATAGATGGTGGATTTTATTGAAACCTTTCCTGCATCTTATGTTATAAATATTGTTTCATGTTTTTACATTTGTTAATGTTTTTAATTATATTTGTGGACCTTTAGATATTGAACCAGCCGTGCATCCTGGAGATGAAGTCAAGTAGCTTATGCTGGATGGTTTTTGAAATGTGTTGTTGCATCTAATTTGCTTGATTCATGTAGAGTGCATTTGCGTCTATGTTTATTAGGAATATGAACTGTAGTTCTTTTTCTTCATTGGATATTTACCGGGTTTGAGTGCCCATTTGTTGTTGTCATCATAAAATGATTTGAAGAGTATTCATTTTATCAATTGCTGGTAATATTTTATAATATTGGTATTAGCTCCTTCTTGGATGAATAAATGTATTGAATATTTCCACTGGAAATCCGTCTGTTCCAGGTTCCTTTTTTGGTGGTAGATTTCTTATGACAGAGTCAATTACCTGGGTTGTTATTGGGGTATTTATTGTTTCCATCTTGGCAGTTTGTGTGATATTAGACTGTCCTCCATTTCATTTAGGTTATAAAGTTGGCCTATACGGGTGTACATAGCAATCTCTAATAAACATTTGTCTTGCTTCAGGGTGAATTGTGACTTGAACTTTTGAATTTCTGGTTGTGTTTGTTTGGACTTATTTTCTCTTTTTCTTGATCATTGTGGCTAGAAGTCCATCAATCTTGTGTATCCTTTTAAGAAACCAGCTTTTATTTATTTATTTATTTATTTATTTATTTTTTCCTATGTTATTTTTTATCTTCTATTTTGGTGATCTAGATTCTTTTGCTGAAGATACAGTTTTAGTGGAATTGCCTTTCCAGCACCCATAGGTAATTTGCTGTACTGCTAACTTGTTCTCTTTCTATTTTTTGATGTGTATTAATAGAGACATAAATTCCCCTCTCAGTACTGCTTTCATGGCATCCCAGATAGTTTGATAAGGTATTTCTCTTTTTTGTTTTTTTGCCTCTGTGTGAGCAGTAACATATACTTTATTTTATTTTTTATTTTCAAGATGTGAGCAGCATTTCAGGGTTGGTGTACGAACGTTGGTTATGCAGGTACCCTTGCTGATGAGGCGTGTCCCTTCTTCCGATAGGGTTTTTCTTTATTTCATTTGTATCTAGAATATTTTAACTTCTGTTTTGATTTCATTGTTGACCCTGGAGTAGTTCTGAATTGTGCTATTTAATGTGCATGTCTTTATGAAATTAGGGGGAGTTTTTTTTTATATTTATTAATATTCCAATATTGTCTCAGATAATGCATGGTCATATTTTAATATTGTAAATTATGTTTATGCTTGGTTTATGGCCTATGATGTGGATAATCTTGGAATGCATTGCGTGTGTTTGATGTGTAGAATGTATATTCTGTAGTTGTTGAGTGGAATATTCTGATGGTATCAACTAAGTCCATTTGGTCAAGATTAAAGTTAAGATTCCAGGTCATTTTGTGGAATTTTAGCCTCAGTTATCTATCTATGAGTCCTTAACTCTGCAGTTATCATGGTGTCAATACTTTTTTTTTTTTTAGGGTCTTTTATAAAAGCTTGTCCTCCTGTGTTGGGTATATATGTTTAGCATGGATAATTTTTGTGGATGAATCGTATCTTTTATCATTATATGGTGTCTTTCCTTATCTTCTAAAAAATTTTTTTAGCATAAACATTGTTTTAGTAAGTGTTAAGACCAGGACTCCTGCCTTATTTTGTGACATGCCTGTCATCAACTTTGTTTTCCATCTTTTAATTTTGAGTCTCAGAGCATCCTTTGCGGTGTGATGAGTTTACTAGAGGCAGCAAATTACTGAGTCATGTATTTTTGTCCACTTTTCCATGTTTTCAGTGTTTCATTTAATCTATTCACATTCAGGCTGAACATTAAAATGTGAGAGTATAACTCTGTGACAATACTCTTAAAGGCTGTTTTGTTTTCTATTAGTTTTTGTGCTCATATATGTGTGTGTTTTCATTTTACAGATATACTGTATCTTCTGCTGCTTGTGTTTGTGGTCTTGTGGAGTATTTGGTTTTTCTTTTGTTTCTCTTTACCTCTGAGCACAGCACGTTTTATGTATTTATTTTTTAGTTTTTATTTTAAATACTTAGGGCACAATTCAGGTTTGTGAATACAAATGTTCATTGGACAATTGCACTTATTGATGCAGTGTCCCCATCCTCCCTACCAGTTTCCAACTACTGTCAATCCCTTTCTTATAGTATTACAGTATTTGTTTGAGGTCTGCTTACAAGCACCTTTTAAAACATGTCCTTTAGAGCTGTTCTCAAAGTAATATATTCTCTTAGGGATTTACCTACTGAAAAGTATTCTAATACTCTCTCACTGATGAAACTATGTCTGGATAGGAATTTCTTATTTTAATTTTTTGTCACTGTGAATTATAAAATTTTCGTTTCATTTCCATATGGCCTGCAATGTTTCTGAGGATAAGTCTGCACTCATTCTGATTGATCTCCTTTGGAAGGTAGTCTAGCCTTTTCCCTTTGCCACTTTTAATATTATTTCTGTTCAGCCTATTTTGTTTAGGTAAATTCCTATTTATCTAGAGTTTGGTCTTCCCAAAATAAACCTTTCAGTGCTTCTTTGAATCTCCTCTGTGAATACAGTCATCTCTATGGCCAGATATGATAACTTTTCTTGAATGACTTTATGGATTTTTCTAGTATATTTCATTTTTTTTCTTTCTATTGCATTTATTCTGGTCAGATGTATGTTTGGTTTCTTGTTAAATCACACTTGTCTAGGATAATTTTTTTCATTCTTCTAAATTTTGTTCTATATTTTTAATAAATTGTGTTAATTCCATAATTTGGTTTTTAAGCTCTGAGATACTTTTTTTTTGGTTGATCAATTCTGCTTTCCATGCTTGTCAGAATGTCATTTGTATATTGAATAGAATTATTCGTTTCTGTTTTTTCTAATAATCCTTTCTTGAGTTTTTTCAGTTGCTCTTTTGCAACTCAGTTTAGTTTTAATCCCAACCTTTCTAGATTTTCTTTATTCTATCCAATAGTTACAAGATATATGTAAGTTCTTTTGTGGTACTGTCCTTCTCATAGATAGTCTTTGATTTTGTCCCAGTAGCTGTTCTATCTAGCACTGATTTTTGCTGGGGCTTTGGTCACCAGCAAGTTCTTCATTGATTATTCTGAATTTGTAACATTTTTCTAATTTTTGTCTTAAATTTCATTGCTCAGTGGAAAATGGAGAAAATATCATTTCTGATATTGTTTCTACTTTTGATCCTTCCTTAAGCTCCAGGATTGTTCAACTCTGAATTAGATTTTGAGGTCAGGTAATGTGTTGTCTCTTTTAAATTATGAGTGCTTACTAAAGGATGAGGGGTGCTTTAAGTTTTCAGAACCTATTGGCAGGTCAAAATATTTGCTATCCTGTGAATTGACCATCTAGGACTTGCTCTCCATCTCTGCACAATATGACTATACAATAGGCGTAGTTGCATAGTCCCTTAGTCCAAGACAAGGTATAAGAGAGAAGAGAGAGAGAGGAAAAGTAGAGGAAAAAGAAGTGTCTGCTCAGTTTCTCTTTCAGAAGGTTTTGCTCCATTTCAAGTAGTATCCAGCTCCTGGCCCATACAATCTGGTTGCAAGATTCAGGAGCACCATTCTGGCTTTGGTTTGGCTCTCCTCACTCCTTCCTGAGGAGTAGCTTCAGATTTCCTAACTGTGTTCCTCTTCACAACTCTCACTGCCAGCGTTAAGTTTTCACCAGCAAATATTACTAAGAAAACCTCCCAAATTGTCTGCTGCGAGGTTTCTCACTCCCTTTGCATGTGTGTATGTTCATTCTA
>NW_007231190.1:0-10928 GCF_000164805.1 Carlito syrichta | reverse complement strand
TTTGCTTTGCAGAAGCTCGTTAGTTTGATGAGGTCCCACTTGCCTATCTTATTTCTTAAGGTATGGGCATTTAGGGTTCTGAATAAGAATTGGTTGCCAGTTCCAACTTCCATAAAGGTGTCTCCTGCATTTTCTAAGATTCTTACAGCTTGAGGTTTTATATTCAGGTCTTTGATCCATTTAGAGTTAATTTTTTGTGTGTGTGATAGGTCAGGGTCCTGTTTCAATCTTCTGGATAAATATGTTTTCCCCTGGTTTATTATGCAAAGTACAACAAGAATATTTTATTTTCATCCCCTTTTGCAAATGGATCATTTATTACTTCATACTGAAGCTAAGAGAAGAGCCATTAGCAGTCTCAGTTTTCTTTGTTGAGTGTTGCATCAGATTTCACGCAAAATCATGTCCCAGACTGTGTCCTCTGCTATATCATAACAAAAACTGAAGGCCAATGTGAATAGGATTTGGCAGATGAGTCTTTTTGTATCTCTGGCTTTCTTTCACTTTGTTTTTGGCATCTGCGGTGTTTAAAATTATTTTTCATATTATTGGTACATATGTTTTTATTTTTATATAATGTCCTGGCATTTTTCATTGTTTTCCGCAGTATCATTAGGATATATCATTTTTTGCATCAGTCTACATCAATGTTTTATTTCTATTACCACTGTATTTGAAGTACATTATGTTTTAATTATCTCCTACTTTTATTTTTGTGGAATTCTCTTAGCCAATTAAATTAGTCCAACGTTCCACTTTCAAAACTTCCTTTTCTCTAATCAACATATTTAATGGGTTTCTGTACATTTCAAGCTTCATGCTATTCAATTCTATTGCTCAAAAAATGTACAGCCTGTTAGGAGTTGAAGCATTTTCCTCCAAAAGATATGGTGAAATCCTGATCTCCAGCATCTCTGAGTGTGATTTTACTTAGAGATAGGGTCATTGCAAATATAATTAGTTAAGATGATGTAATCCTGGAATAAGGTGGGCCCTTAGTTCAATATATATGCTGTTTTCATAAGATAAGAAGAAACATGGAGATACAAAAAAAATTTTTCATTTGATGTCAGAGACAGAGATTTCACTTGCCCATCTACAAGTGGAAGAAGACCAAGAGTTGCTGATAATTAGCAGAAACCAAGAGAGAGTCATGGAACAGATTCTTCTTCAGAGCTCTCTAGAAGGTGTCAATTTTGCTGGTATCTGATTTTGAACTACTAGTCTCTAGAACTGGAAGAGAAGAAATTTCTGTTATTTTAAGACCTTCAAATTGTGATAAATGTATTACTACAACCCCCCAAATTTACTGCACTTGTCAAAATTAATCTATTTTTTAGACATTTTTATGACAAGTCATTTACACAATTCTCTCATCTCAAATATATGTCACAACTGCAGTATTTATCTACTTTTTCTTTAAAAAAATACAGATTCAATTTTTTGCCAATTCTATTCTTTTCTCAACCCATCTTCCTTAGGTGTTAATTCCATCAACAGCTCCTTTTTTATACTGTGCCACACGTGTTCACACATAATCGGCATTATTATCATATTTCTTCATGTATATATGTGAAGTTTACCACAGACATATATTTTATTTTATTTTATTTTATTTATTTATTTATTTTGAGTTGGAGTCTCACTCTGTCCCCCAGACTGGAGTGCAGTGGCCACTCCCAGCCACCACAGCCTCAACCTGCTGGGTTCCAGCGATCCTTCCGCCTCAGCCTTCCAAGTAGCCGGAATTACAGGCATGCGCAACCACACCAGGCTGATTTTTTGATTTATTGTAGAGATGAGGTCTCGCTGCCCAGGCGGGTCTCAAACCCGCAGGCTCAGGCAATCCACTCACCTCAGCCTCCCAAAGGCATGGGATTACAGGCTGAGCCACCAAGTCCGGTTTATTTTATTTTTATATGTCACACATACAGTTCTGGGCTAGACCAATTTAATGTATTTAATTTAATATAAGCATACTTCTGCAAAATGACTACATGATTTGCTGATAAATCAAGCCCCACATAAAATCCATTAAAATTTTTCCAAATAAAAGATTACTCCTCTATTAGAAATGTAAGTGACAGTAGCCAAAATTTTACTTTGGAAACAGTGGATTCCACATATCAGAAAACAGAATTTGCATTACAAATTTCAACATTTCTGATTTTTACAAGTTATTAGAGATAGCATTTATCATTTTTCTTTTTCTTTTTTAATTATTGTGTGCTTCTGGCATTGTTTGTCTTAAGTCAAACATTTTTGCCCAGATTTTGACCCAGATTGGGTGTTTAGTCTGAAAATATTTTTGAATAGTATACAAACTCTGATTCATTTCTATGATTGAAACTGTGAATATTTTACCATTGAAGTTTAATTCTGATGAATAAGATAATCATAAATACTAGCTGTTTTCATTGGTGTGAACCAATAACTAGTAGATTTAGCAGATATGTAGATATCATGTCAAACTAAGACACTAAGGCACACACTATAATATGAAGTAGGCTGATGGATTAATCATTTCGCGTCACCAAAATATTTCATATTACACCCTTCCTCATCTCAGCAGACTCACATATACACACACATACACTAGATGTGTTACATAAAAGCCTTATGAATGAGACCATGGAAAACAAATAAAAACTCTGTTTTTTGATTTCTGGAGACAGTTTAAAATCTATTAAACACTGTTCACCCTTGACAATGCTGTCCATTCCAGATCCTTCAAGATTGGATAAAGAAGGTCGGTTCACTGAGCACTGAGCAATGGCTTCAGGGAAGGTGGGTCTGGCCTGAAAGACAATAACAAAACCATGACCAGTTGGTTTTCTGTGTCAATGTTCTTTGTGTTATTATTATTGTGTGATGTAAGTCATTTTAAAAAACATGGAATTGTTGAAATTAGCTTAAACGTTAAGTGATTTTCTACTTCTACACAAGATGTAAGAAAAAAATAGAGTTCAGTGCATGTCTATGTCTTTTGTATTAGAAAGTTACAGCTATTATCTGTGTATATGATGTGATGCAAAATCACTCATGTGTATAGTGTGACTGAAAACATCTGATGTGTGAGATTCAGTCATCACTTGCCATCTTGTATGTACGCTTAATCTATCTAGTGCTTAGCCATTGTTTTAATATCTTGTAGTTTTACCTGATACTCTATTTTCTGCACAATGGGCAATGTCACTCAAATGTAAAATGAATATGACATTTCTGGTTATTACATAGATATTTTGTCTGAATGTTGCTTCTACAACATTGCCAATATCGTCACTGATTTTTGGTTTATGAGAAAACATCATCCAGATGTTATGCTTGTCTTTAATTGTAGTATATTTGTAGACTGGACATTCTATAAATTTTATATAGAATCAAGTGAAATTTTATGATGTCCCATTTTATATTTGCAAAACTATTTCACATATCTTCATGATAAACTCATGATTTAGATGATATACTAAACCTAAGATAGATTGCAAAGCTAAGTGAATCTTTACGACACAGGCCAGAGAAGAAAGAGAAAAATCTGGTATAAGAGAGATGAAAATAGAGAATACCACAAGTAACATCTACTAGAAGCTCACATTATAATATTTGGTGGATATAAAAAACTTAGACTTGAGTTGGGCTCAAAGTTTCTAAATAAATGAATTTGTTATGTTGAGTGAGGCACAATCACAACATTTCTAAAATAGATGTATTATGGCATATTTTGGTTTAAATTGGATTAGGATTATCATAAAAAATAGGATTTACAGAGTATATTCCCTTACAAAAACAGAGGACTTTAATGGATGTTGAGGTTAGGATGAAACTTAGAAGAGGGGACTAGAAAGAAAGTAAAATATAGGTATATAAACTGGGTAAGAAAACAAGAAATAGGAGAAAGGTTATAGTTTATGAACCTAATAGATACTCAGAACTCAACAGAGATCCCTATAAATACTAGACACAGAACAGAAAAGCAATACCAGAAATGAGTGAATCTGAGTCTATTTATAATATCGTTCCCTTTAAATTTTTAAAAATTGTTTCAGGAATAAGCTAAAGTCAGAACATTTTCTGCTGCAGTCTAGGAAAGAGTAGGAATTATCATTTAAAACAAATGGCATCCAACTGAGGGAGTTTACTCCATTTCGCAAAACAAAGCAAATCCTGGTAGAATCCTAGCTTTAGAATTCTTTTTTTAATTAATTTATTTTTTATAATCAATATTTTTTATTATGATATTGTGGGGTACAATTAAGGGTTAGGTATACAAATATGTTTCATTCAGGCACCCTTGTTGATAAGAGGTATTTCCCCGTCCCCAGACAGATATTTACTACTGTTTATCCCATCTCCCTCCCCCCCATAGTTTTCCACTACTGTCAGTCATTTTCTTATAGTATTACATTGGATGTTCAAGGTCTGCTATATGAGTGAGAACATGTGATACTCGGATCTTTGTTTCTGTGAGAGGTCACTCAGTATTATAGACTCTAGTTTCATCCAGGTTGCTGTGAAATTCATGATTTTGTTCTTTTTTATGGCTGCGTAGTATTCCATCATGTATATGTGCCACATTTTTAAAATCCAGTCCTCTTTTGATGGGCATCATGGTTGCTCCCAGGTTCTTCTATTGTGAACAATGCTGTGATAAACATACATGTGCAGGTATCTTTTTTATAGAGTGATTTGAGTTCTTCAGGATATATTCCCAGTAGGGGGATTGTGGGGTCATATGGGAGATTGATATTTAAGACCACAGAATACACATTCTACTCATCACTACATGGAACATATTCTAAGATTGTCCACATAATTGGCCATAAATCAAGCATAAGCAAATTTAAAAGGACCAAAATTCTACCATGCACCTTCTTGGACCACAGTGGAATAAAAATAAACATTAACACCAACAAAGTCCCCCCAAAACCCACAAAGATATGGACACTAAACAGCATGATGTGAAACAACTCCTGGGTCAATGATAAAATCAAAACAGAGATCAAAAGATACCTGGGAACAGATGAAAATGAAGAAACATCTTACCAAAATCTCTGGGATGCCTTAAAAGCTGTAGTAAGAGGGGAATTTATATCCCTGCAAACACACATGAAGAAAATGGAAGGAACACAAATTAAAAGCCTAACAAACCACCTAAGGAAACTGGAAAAGCAAGACCACAAAAACCCTAATTTCAGCAGGAGCATCCAGATCACCAAAATAAAAACCCAAATCCAGGAAATAGAAAACAAAAAGATAATACAAAAAAATCAATGAAACAAAAAGCTGGTTCTGACCAAGAAAAAAAGAGAAAAAACCCAAATAAGCACAATCAGAAACACAAAAGATGAATTCACATCTGACCCTGAAGAAATACAAAAGATCATTAGAGACTACTACGTACACTTGTATGGAAACAAACTTGAAAACATTAAGGATATGGAGGACTTTCTGACATCACACAACCTACCTAGGTTGGAACAAGAAGAAATTGAGATCCTAAATAGACCAATAACAATCAAGGAAATTGACTGCGTAATAAGAAAACTACCTACAAAAAAAAAAGCCCTGATCCAGATGGCTTTCCAGCAGAATTCTACAAGACATTTAAGGAGGAGCTGATTCCAATCCTACTGAAGGTATTCCAGGTGATTGAAAAAGATGGAACTCTCCCCAAATCATTTTATGAAGCTAACATCACATTGATACCATAGCCAGGTAAAGATCCAACAAAGAAAGAGAACTACAGGCCAATATCTTTGATGAACACAGATGCTAAAATTCTCAACAAGATCCTAGCGATCTGGATTCAACAACACATCTCAAAAATCATCCATCAGCCAGGCTCGGTGTCTCAGCCTGTAATCCCATGCCTTTGGGAGTCTGAGGTGAGTGGATTGCCTGAGCCTGTTGGTTTGAGACCTGCCTGGGCAGCGAGACCTCATCTCTACAATAAATAAAAAAATTAGCTGGGCATGGTAGCATATGCCTGTAATTCCGGCTACTCGGAAGACTGAGGCGGAAGGATCGCCAGAGCCCAGCAGGTTGAGGCTGTGGTGGCCGGAAGTGGCCACTACACTCCAGTCGGGGCAACAGAGTGAGATTGCAACTCAAAAAAAAAAAAAATCATCCATCATGACCAAGTAGGTTTCATTCCTGGGATGCAAGGCTGGTTCAACATTCATAAAACCATAAATGTAATTAAATACATCAACAGATGTCAAAACAAAAACCACATGATTATATCATTAGATGCAGAAAAAGCTTTTGATAAAATCCAGCACCCCTTCTTAATAAAAACCCTCGAACATCTAGGCATACGGGGAAGATACCTCAAAATAGTAAAAGCCATCTATGAGAAAACCACAGCCAGCATGCTCCTAAATGGACAAAAAATTGAAACCATTGCCCCTGAAAACTGAAACAAGACAAGGATGCCCACTCACACCCCTCCTGTTCAACCTAGTATTGGAAGTCCTGGCTCGAGCAATCAGAGAAGAGAAGGCAATCAGGGGTATCCAAATAGGAAAAGAGGAAGTCAAGTTATCTCTCTTTGCAGACGATATGATTGTGTACCTTGAAAACCCAAGAGAATCTGTCAAAAACCTCCTTACACTGATAAAGGCCTTTAGCAAAGTCTCAGGATAGAATTCTTACATCTTAGTTTATGGTGTATTCCTGCTTTGTTCCAACAAGACGTGCGTCATCTCGGATTGTTTGACCCTCATGCATTTTGTAACTCTAATTAGGAGTATTGTTTTACCATATTAGTACTCTTACAGTATTGGCCATTTGGGTAGCTGCAAATGGAAAAACAATAGCTTCTACTACTAAATAATTAGTAATTATTTCACTTGATACAAAGCACAAGTTTAGGTTTTGTACATTTTATTTTGATTGCTTTAATTAATTAACTATTTTAATTGACAAATAATAATTGTGCATATGGATGAAAAAAGAGAGGTTGATCAAAGGTTACAAAGCTTCAGACTGAAGGAAGATATTACAGGTTCAGTGATCTATTACACCACATGGTGCTCAAAGCACAAGTATTTAGCCAGTTCTTACAGAGCAATGTGTCTGCAGTGCTTCATGAAAGGCAATCACTGTTGGAATATGAGGCAGGTTGGAAATGCTGAATGGACTGTCCTATCCTTCCTAAATATTAGGATATACATAACAATTCATATAAATAAAGTGTAATGTACTTACCATGTGTTGAAACTTCCATTTTAAATCAAGAAGATTGATATTTGGATATCTTAGTGTAATCTTCAGTTTTATCTGTCTGCTGGCAATATATCTGCAATTTATGAGCCAGTTCAGCCATGGTATGCAATAAAAATATGTCTTTTGTATTGTCTTTAAGATGAAGAATTTCAACTAAAATTCTAATTCATAACCAGTCCTCATCTGCACTCAATTTACTTCTGTAGCAAATACTCACATGTACCCCACAACTCTAAACTAAAAGTAAATAAAATAAATAAATAAGAATGTGTGATTATCAGAGACTCATCTTTTAAAACATTTTTCTTTTCTTTTTCTTTTTTTTTTATTTTAGAAGGGAAAGGAACTTCAGACATAGAGGATAGCATAATGCCCCACAATTTCTTTGGTAGTGACACTCTACCTTTCTACATGTACTAACTCACTGATATCTTACAACTACTTATAAGGAAATTGTGATTACTGTACATATTTCAGAGAAGAAGCTGAGATATAAAGAGTTTCCTTTATAGCAAAGAGCATGCAGTTAATAATTATTGGAACTAGAACTCTGAGGCAGTGAGGGTACACATTTTCTGATTTTTATCTCAATGCTGCATGTAATCTAAAATTGGAAATCAGAACATTTCATCAATTTTAGCAATTGCTTCAAAGTTTGAAGGATAGAGCAACAATCATGAAAAGTAAAGACTAAGTAATATTATCTCTTTTGAGATGCAATGAAATATTATATTGAATAAATTGAAGGTATCATAAGGATATTGATGACCTACTGGTAAGAGAATAGTCATTTATAAATATAATTCTTACCTACAAATTTATTTATAGACACATAATTGAACATATATAAATTTTATATTGTATATGAACATAAACAGAAATTTATATATGTGTAGATTTTACATATATGCAAGCTTATGTGTATATCAGTACACATATATGTATTTATTCAGACTTTAGTTTCACACACACATAATACACATATAAATGAAAATGTCACTATATCTTTGAAGAGTAACTATATCTATATCACTATATATCTAAAGAGTAACTGAAATGTCTTCTTAAACTGAAGTGATAACCATTTCTACAGTTTTCATTAAAGTCTAAGCTTTTTAACACATAGTCAATTCAATTTAATTATTATATAGTAAACATATCACTGTGGGTTTAGCTTTTCAAAAGCAACTGAAATATAAATGCAAAACACATCAATATTCTCTTTAAAAATGTATGAAAGTCTATATTGTTTGAACTTAATCCATTCAGATCCATACAAGTCCTCCCTTCTCCTTTCTGGGAATTAAATGAAGAGACACTGAATTTTGTTAGTGATTGCTGAATACTTATACATAGATGCATATGTAAATAAACTGTCAGGCAAAGGAGATACTAGGGAAATGAGACCGCCCAGATTGCATAATAGGGCTAAAATATAGACTTTACAAAAGAATCTCAGAGGAAAGCATGCTATTTAATAATAAAAGAGCAGATTCAGTATGATATTTCCATTTGTCTGTTGAAAGCAGTAGCCCCAGATACGGTCCATGACATCTCTTTCCCCTACCATCACCATCAAATTTCAAATAGTTATTAGAGTTACTAATAACAAATAGTAGTTATTAGTAATATTAAATCAGGTATTTCCTTGAACAAAAACTCGCCTATGAGAAAAGTGGCCTAAACTGAGCTTTTCATCATATGACATTATTTAGTAGTATGTGTTAAAAACATCATCTCTCTATAGGCACATGGAATATAAAACAAAACAAATAAAAAATAAGAGACTGAGTTCTTTCTGTTGGAAATAAGGGAGGAGATTCCCACCTTCACTCCCTGCCTTTTCTTTGAGCATTCACCTAAGAATACTTGTAATTGTAAGTTCTTTCTCTGTCTTTTTTTGCAAAGGATGACTTTTTAAAAAAGTTAAATAAGCTTCTTGTCACATTGAACAATCAGCAATGTCATTCTCAAGGTCCTGAGAACTTTCTTTTGGACATGTAATCAAGGAAGGTAGTGTCCCTGACTCGCAGTTTCTTAGTAAGGTTGAGCCTGATTTTAGTGGGTTCTTCACTTCAAATTGTGAAACTACCTCCTGTTATAGGATGTGAAAAGTTTATTTTTCCTTTGGATTGTCAAATTAGCAAACACAGATGCCCACCTCAGTTAGCAGGCAATTGTAGGATGAACTCTGTGTGGTAAATTGTGCTGTCAGGGCCTCTTAGTTGTAATGGGTTATCCTGCTTCTCTATATTAAAGAATGAAATTTTTTTCTGTCTTTGCAGTCCTTTAGCAGATTGTCTGTGATGCACATCGCATTCTGGATTAATGCCTGTTCTGTTCAATAATAAAAAATGTCTTCTTTCACTTCTACATTTGTGGAGAGGTTTTCTAGGTTGAGAACATATTTTGTTTTTAATTATATTCCCTTAACAGGGTTCATGCCATAAAGAGGGAAAATTCACTGTTCCTTATATGAGGTAGACATTTTAAGTGTAAATTTAGTATGATATCACAGATGTCAATTATAATGATATCTGCCTTATGCTTAATTCTCAGATCTTTTTCTTAATACAAATACTTTGCTAAGAAATATCAGCTTTTTACATTACTTAAAATTTGAAACTCCAACACTTTATAATAGTTATTTCATGGAATTTTGGATGAATATTAAATGTTTCTTAAATTTCTTAAAAATAAGTACTTTTTATAATATAATTACATGTAATATATAATTATAACATAATTATATATAATTCATAACTGACATATAAAATATATAAACATATATAAAACCTAAAACATATAAACCATAAAATGAAAATATGCATAGAATATATAAATAAATTCTTATTATGAAGCAAAATAACAATAACTTTTTTCCCCTAACTTGATTAGTGATAGACCTTGTACTGTTTGATAGTTTAAGTGAGATGTTGAAATTCTGGTATAGCTTTCCCAGGTCAAGACAGGAAGCAGTGAAGCAAAAAAAAAAGGGAGAGAAGTTTCCCTTCAAGCCAGCCATATCTCACTGCTCATTGCATTTGACATGCTTCACGATGAATGAGGGATTCACAGGGCTATGTGCAGCTTCACTGCAGTCAGACATAATTCGATCAGTGAATATATGAAGTATAGCTACTTAAAAATCATTCCCAAATTGACTCACAATTATTTATACATACATGTGCAATATGAAGATCTTTAGCAAAATGAGAAAGTTCATATTTATCAAAATTTTTCCTGGAACATATCTCTAACGATTAAATTATATGTTCTAAGATTAATATTTTGCCTTTTATTTTCTTCTCAAGTGCACTAATCTACCTTTTCTATTTTATACAATGAACAAATAAAACAAAGCAATTTGCAACAGAGTACTATTTTTGAACATTAGACAAACATAGTTTTTCTTTTGACATACTTCTTAAAAGTTTGTTTTAATATTAAAATGAAAACTCTTGTTTTCTGGTCTGTAAGAGCAAACAGATGAAAATCAAGTAAAGAGACTGGACATTAAAAAATTAGAATTTAGCCGAGCTCGGTGGCTCAGCCTGTAATCCCGCACCTTTGGGAGGCTGAGGTGAGTGGATTGCCTGAGCCCGTGGGTTCGAGACCCCCCTGGGCAGCGAGACCCCATCTCTACAATAAATCAAATATTCAGTCGGACGTGATAGCGCATGCCTATAATTCCGGCTACT
>NW_007231189.1:0-10943 GCF_000164805.1 Carlito syrichta | reverse complement strand
TTTGCTTTGCAGAAGCTCGTTAGTTTGATGAGGTCCCACTTGCCTATCTTATTTCTTAAGGTATGGGCATTTAGGGTTCTGAATAAGAATTGGTTGCCAGTTCCAACTTCCATAAAGGTGTCTCCTGCATTTTCTAAGATTCTTACAGCTTGAGGTTTTATATTCAGGTCTTTGATCCATTTAGAGTTAATTTTTTGTGTGTGTGATAGGTCAGGGTCCTGTTTCAATCTTCTGGATAAATATGTTTTCCCCTGGTTTATTATGCAAAGTACAACAAGAATATTTTATTTTCATCCCCTTTTGCAAATGGATCATTTATTACTTCATACTGAAGCTAAGAGAAGAGCCATTAGCAGTCTCAGTTTTCTTTGTTGAGTGTTGCATCAGATTTCACGCAAAATCATGTCCCAGACTGTGTCCTCTGCTATATCATAACAAAAACTGAAGGCCAATGTGAATAGGATTTGGCAGATGAGTCTTTTTGTATCTCTGGCTTTCTTTCACTTTGTTTTTGGCATCTGCGGTGTTTAAAATTATTTTTCATATTATTGGTACATATGTTTTTATTTTTATATAATGTCCTGGCATTTTTCATTGTTTTCCGCAGTATCATTAGGATATATCATTTTTTGCATCAGTCTACATCAATGTTTTATTTCTATTACCACTGTATTTGAAGTACATTATGTTTTAATTATCTCCTACTTTTATTTTTGTGGAATTCTCTTAGCCAATTAAATTAGTCCAACGTTCCACTTTCAAAACTTCCTTTTCTCTAATCAACATATTTAATGGGTTTCTGTACATTTCAAGCTTCATGCTATTCAATTCTATTGCTCAAAAAATGTACAGCCTGTTAGGAGTTGAAGCATTTTCCTCCAAAAGATATGGTGAAATCCTGATCTCCAGCATCTCTGAGTGTGATTTTACTTAGAGATAGGGTCATTGCAAATATAATTAGTTAAGATGATGTAATCCTGGAATAAGGTGGGCCCTTAGTTCAATATATATGCTGTTTTCATAAGATAAGAAGAAACATGGAGATACAAAAAAAATTTTTCATTTGATGTCAGAGACAGAGATTTCACTTGCCCATCTACAAGTGGAAGAAGACCAAGAGTTGCTGATAATTAGCAGAAACCAAGAGAGAATCATGGAACAGATTCTTCTTCAGAGCTCTCTAGAAGGTGTCAATTTTGCTGGTATCTGATTTTGAACTACTAGTCTCTAGAACTGGAAGAGAAGAAATTTCTGTTATTTTAAGACCTTCAAATTGTGATAAATGTATTACTACAACCCCCCAAATTTACTGCACTTGTCAAAATTAATCTATTTTTTAGATATTTTTATGACAAGTCATTTACACAATTCTCTCATCTCAAATATATGTCACAACTGCAGTATTTATCTACTTTTTCTTTAAAAAAATACAGATTCAATTTTTTGCCAATTCTATTCTTTTCTCAACCCATCTTCCTTAGGTGTTAATTCCATCAACAGCTCCTTTTTTATACTGTGCCACACGTGTTCACACATAATCAGCATTATTATCATATTTCTTCATGTATATATGTGAAGTTTACCACAGACATATATTTTATTTTATTTTATTTATTTATTTATTTTGAGTTGGAGTCTCACTCTGTCCCCCAGACTGGAGTGCCGTGGCCACTCCCGGCCACCACAGCCTCAACCTGCTGGGTTCCAGCGATCCTTCCGCCTCAGCCTTCCAAGTAGCCGGAATTACAGGCATGCGCTACCACACCAGGCTGATTTTTTGATTTATTGTAGAGATGAGGTCTCGCTGCCCAGGCAGGTCTCAAACCCGCAGGCTCAGGCAATCCACTCATCTCAGCCTCCCAAAGGCATGGGATTACAGGCTGAGCCACCAAGTCCGGTTTATTTTATTTTTATATGTCACACATACAGTTCTGGGCTAGACTAATTTAATGTATTTAATTTAATATAACCATACTTCTGCAAAATGACTACATGATTTGCTGATAAATCAAGCCCACATAAAATCCATTAAAATTTTTCCAAATAAAAGATTACTCCGCTATTAGAAATGTAAGTGACAGTAGCCAAAATTTTATTTTGGAAACAGTGGATTCCACATATCAGAAAAACAGAATTTGCATTACAAATTTCAACATTTCTGATTTTTACAAGTTATTAGAGATAGCATTTATCATTTTTCTTTTTATTTTTTAATTATTGTGTGCTTCTGGCATTGTTTGTCTTAAGTCAAACATTTTTGCCCAGATTTTGACATAGATTGGGTGTTTAGTCTGAAAATATTTTTGAATAGTATACAAACTCTGATTCATTTGTATGATTGAAACTGTGAATATTTTACCATTGAAGTTTAATTCTGATGAATAAGATAATCATAAATGCTAGCTGTTTTCATTGGTGTGAACCAATAACTAGTAGATTTAGTAGATATGTAGATATCATGTCAAACTAAGACACTAAGGCACACACTATAATATGAAGTAGGCTGATGGATTAATCATTTCGCGTCACCAAAATATTTCATATTACACCCTTCCTCATCTCAGCAGACTCACATATACACACACATACACTCGATGTGTTACATAAAAGCCTTATGAATGAGACCATGCAAAACAAATAAAAACACTGTTTTTTGATTTCTGGAGACAGTTTAAAATCTATTAAACACTGTTCACCCTTGACAATGCTGTCCATTCCAGATCCTTCAAGATTGGAAAAAGAAGGTCGGTTCACTGAGCACTGAGCAATGGCTTCAGGGAAGGTGGGTCTGGCCTGAAAGACAATAACAAAACCATGACCAGTTGTTTTTCTGTGTCAATGTTCTTTGTGCTATTATTATTGTGTGATGTAAGTCATTTTAAAAAACATGGAATTGTTGAAATTAGCTTAAACATTAAGTGATTTTCTACTTCTACACAAGATGTAAGAAAAAAATAGAGAGTTCAGTGCATGTCTATGTCTTTTGTATTAGAAAGTTACAGCTATTATCTGTGTATATGATGTGATGCAAAATCACTCATGTGTATAGTGTGACTGAAAACATCTGATGTGTGAGATTCAGTCATCACTTGCCATCTTGTATGTACGCTTAATCTATCTAGTGCTTAGCCATTGTTTTAATATCTTGTAGTTTTACCTGATACTCTATTTTCTGCACAATGGGCAATGTCACTCAAATGTAAAATGAATATGACATTTCTGGTTATTACATAGATATTTTGTCTGAATGTTGCTTCTACAACATTGCCAATATTGTCACTGATTTTTGGTTTATGAGAAAACATCATCCAGATGTTATGCTTGTCTTTAATTGTAGTATATTTGTAGACTGGACATTCTATAAATTTTATATAGAATCAAATGAAATTTTATGATGTCCCATTTTATATTTGCAAAACTATTTCACATATCTTCATGATAAACTCATGATTTAGATGATATACTAAACCTAAGATAGATTGCAAAGCTAAGTGAATCTTTACGACACAGGCCAGAGAAGAAAGAGAAAAATCTGGTATAAGAGAGATGAAAATAGAGAATACCACAAGTAACGTCTACTTGAAGCTCACATTATAATATTTGGTGGATATAAAAAACTTAGACTTGAGTTGGGCTCAAAGTTTCTAAATAAATGAATTTGTTATGTTGAGTGAGGCACAGTCACAACATTTCTAAAATAGATGTATTATGGCATATTTTGGTTTAAATTGAATTAGGATTATCATAAAAAAATAGGATTTATAGAGTATATTCCCTTACAAAAACAGAGGGCTTTAATGGATGTTGAGGTTAGGATGAAACTTAGAAGAGGGGACTAGAAAGAAAGTAAAATTTAGGTATATAAACTGGGTAAGAAAACAAGAAATAGGAGAAAGGTTATAGTTTATGGACCTAACAGATACTCAGAACTCAACAGAGATCCCTATAAATACTAGACACAGAACAGAAAAGCAATACCAGAGATGAGTGAATCTGAGTCTATTTATAATATCTTTCCCTTTAAATTTTTAAAAATTGTTTCAAGAATAAGCTAAAGTCAGAACATTTTCTGCTGCAGTCTAGGAAAGAGTAGGAATTATCATTTAAAACAAATGGCATCTAACTGAGGGAGTTTGCTCCATTTCGCAAAACAAAGCAAATCCTGGTAGAATCCTAGCTTTAGAATTCTTTTTTTATTTAATTTATTTTTTATAATCAATATTTTTTATTATGATATTGTGGGGTACAATTAAGGGTTAGGTATACAAATATGTTTCATTCAGGTACCCTTGTTGATAAGAGGTGTTTCCCCATCCCCAGACAGATATTTACTACTGTTTATCCCATCTCCCTCCCCCCCCATAGTTTTCCACTACTGTCAGTCATTTTCTTATAGTATTACATTGGATGTTCAAGGTCCGCTATATGAGTGAGAACGTGTGATACTCGGATCTTTGTTTCTGTGAGAGGTCACTCAGTATTATAGACTCTAGTTTCATCCAGGTTGCTGTGAAATTCATGATTTTGTTCTTTTTTATGGCTGCATAGTATTCCATCGTGTATATGTGCCACATTTTTAAAATCCAGTCCTCTTTTGATGGACATCATGGTTGCTCCCAGCTTCTTCTATTGTGAACAATGCTGTGATAAACATACCTGTGCAGGTATCTTTTTTATAGAGTGATTTGAGTTCTTCAGGATATATTCCCAGTAGGGGGATTGCGGGGTCATATGGGAGGTTGATATTTAAGACCACAGAATGCACATTCTACTCATCACTACATGGAACATATTCTAAGATTGACCACATAATTGGCTATAAATCAAGCATAAGCAAATTTAAAAGGACCAAAATTCTACCATGCACCTTCGCGGACCACAGTGGAATAAAAATAAACATTAACACCAACAAGGTCCGCCCAAAACCCACAAAGATATGGACACTAAACAGCATGATGCTAAACAACTCCTGGGTCAATGATAAAATCAAAACAGAGATCAAAAGATACCTGGGAACAAATGAAAATGAAGAAACATCTTACCAAAATCTCTGGGACACCTTAAAAGCTGTAATAAGAGGGGAATTTATATCCCTGCAAACACACATGAAGAAAATGGAAGGAACACAAATTAAAAGCCTAACAAGCCACCTAAGGAAGCTGGAAAAGCAAGACCACAAAAACCCTAATTTCAGCGGGAGCATCCAGATCACCAAAATAAAAACCCAAATCCAGGACATAGAAAACAAAAAGATAATACAAAAAAATCAATGAAACAAAAAGCTGGTTCTTCAAAAGGATAAACAAGATCGATGGTCCCCTAGCTAGACTGACCAAGAAAAAAAGAGAAAAAACCCAAATAAGCACAATCAGAAACACAAAAGATGAAGTCACATCTGACCCTGAAGAAATACAAAAGATCATTAGAGACTACAATGTACACTTGTATGAAAACAAACTTGAAAACCTTAAGGAAATGGAGGACTTTCTGACATCACACAACCTACCTAGGTTGGAACAAGAAGAAATTGAGATCCTAAATAGACCAATAACAATCAAGGAAATTGACTGCATAATAAGAAAACTACCTACAAAAAAAAAGCCCTGATCCAGATGGCTTTCCAGCAGAATTCTACAAGACATTTAAGGAGGAGCTGATTCCAATCCTACTGAAGGTTTTCCAGGTGATTGAAAAAGATGGAACTCTCCCCAAATCATTTTATGAAGCTAACATCACATTGATACCCAAGCCAGGTAAAGATACAACAAAGAAAGAGAACTACAGGCCAATATCTTTGATGAACATAGATGCTAAAATTCTCAACAAGATCCTAGCGATCTGGATTCAACAACACATCTCAAAAATCATCCATCAGCCAGGCTCGGTGTCTCAGCCTGTAATCCCATGCCTTTGGGAGGCTGAGGTGAGTGGATTGCCTGAGCCCATGGGTTTGAGACCTGCCTGGGCCGTGAGACCTCATCTCTACAATAAATAAAAAAATCATCTGGGCATGGTAGCGAATGCTTGTAATTCCGGCTACTCGGGAGGCTGAGGCGGAAGGATCGCCGGAGCCCAGCAGGTCGAGGCTGCGGTGGCTGGAAGTGGCCACTGCACTCCAGTCTGGGTGACTGAGTGAGATTCCAACTCAAAAAAAAAAAAAAACCATCCATCATGACCAAGTAGGTTTCATTCCTGGGATGCAAGACTAGTTCAACATTTGTAAAACCATATATGTAGTTAAATACATCAACAGATGTCAAAACAAAAACCACATGATTATATCATTAGATGCAGAAAAAGCTTTTGATAAAATCCAGCACCCCTTCTTAATAAAAACCCTCAAACATCTAGGCATACGGGGAAGATACCTCAAAATAGTAAAAGCCATCTATGAGAAACCCACAGCCAGCATACTCCTAAATGGACAAAAATTGAAACCATTTCCCACGAAAACTGAAACAAGACAAGGATGCCCACTCTCACCCCTCCTGTTCAACCTAGTATTGGAAGTCCTGGCTCGAGCAATCAGAGAAGAGAAGGCAATCAGGTGTATCCAAATAGGAAAAGAGGAAGTCAAGTTATCTCTCTTTGTAGACGATATGATTGTGTACCTTGAAAACCCAAGAGAATCTGTCAAAAACCTCCTTACACTGATAAAGACCTTTAGCAAAGTCTCAGGATAGAATTCTTACATCTTAGTTTGTGGTGTATTCCTGCTTTGTTCCAACAAGACCTGCGTTATCTTGGATTGTTTGACCCTCATGCATTTTGCAACTCTAATTAGGAGTATTGTTTTACCATATTAGTGCTCTTACAGTATTGGCCATTTGGGTAGCTGCAAATGGAAAAACAATAGCTTCTACTAATAAATAATTAATAATTATTTCACTTGATACAAAGCACAAGTTTAGGTTTTGTACATTTTATTTTGATTGCTTTAATTAATTATTTTAATTGACAAATAATAATTGTGCATATGGATGAGAAAAGAGAGGTTGATCAAAGGTTACAAAGCTTCAGACTGAAGGAAGATATTACAGTTTCAGTGATCTATTACACCACATGGTGCTCAAAGCACAAGTATTTAGCCAGTTCTTACAGAGCAATGTGTCTGCAGTGCTTTATGAAAGGCAATCACTGTTGGAATATGAGGCAGGTTGAAAGTGCTGAATGAACTGTCCTATCCTTCCTAAATATTAGGATATACATAACAATTAATATAAATAAAGTGTAATGTACTTGCCATGTGTTGAAACTCCCATTTTAAATCAAGAAGATTCATATTTGGATATCTTAGTGTAATCTTCTGTTTTATCTGTCTGCTGGCAATATATCTGCAATTTATGAGCCAGTTCAGTCATGGTATGCAATAAAAATATGTCTTTTGTATTGTCTTTAAGATGAAGAATTTCAACTAAAATTCTAATTCATAACCAGTCCTCATCTGCACTCAATTTACTTCTGTAGCAAATACATGTGTCCCACAACTCTAAACTAAAAGTAAATAAAATAAATAAATAAGAATGTGTGATTATCAGAGACTCATCTTTTAAAACATTTTTCTTTTCTTTTTTAGAAGGGAAAGGAACTTCAGACATAGAGGATAGCATAATGCCCCACAATTTCTTTGGTAGTGACACTCTACCTTTCTACATGTACTAACTCACTGATATCTTACAACTACTTATAAGGAAATTGTGATTACTGTACATATTTCAGAGAAGAAGAAGCTGAGATATAAAGAGTTTCCTTTATAGCAAAGAGCATGCAGTTAATAATTATTGGAACTAGAACTCTGAGGCAGTGAGGGTACACATATTCTGATTTTTATCTCAATGCTACATGTAATCTAAAATTGGAAATCAGAACATTTCATCAATTTTAACAATTGCTTCAAAGTTTGAAGGATAGAGCAACAATCATGAAAAGTAAAGACTAAGTAATATTATCTCTTTTGAGATGCAATGAAATATTATATTGAATAAATTGAAGGTATCATAAGGATATTGATGACCTATTGGTAAGAGAATAGTCATTTATAAATATAATTCTTACCTACAAATTTATTTATAGACACATAATTGAACATATATAAATTTTATATTGTATATGAACATAAACAGAAATTTATATATGTGTAGATTTTACATATATGCAAACTTATGTGTATATCAGTACACATATATGTATTTATTCAGACTTTAGTTTCACACACACATAATACACATATAAATGAAAATGTCACTATATCTTTGAAGAGTAACTATATCTATATCACTATATATCTAAAGAGTAATTGAAATGTCTTCTTAAACTGAAGTGATAACCATTCCTACGGTTTTCATTAAAGTTTAAGCTTTTCAACACATAGTCAATTCAATTTAATTATTATATAGTAAACATATCACTGTGGGTTTAACTTTTCAAAAGCAACTGAAATATAAATTCAAAACACATCAATATTCTCTTTAAAAATGTATGAAAGTCTATATTGTTTGAACTTAATCCGTTCAGGTCCATGCAAGTCCCCACTTCTCCTTTCTGGGAATTAAATGAAGAGACACTGAATTTTGTGTGATTGCTGAATACTTATACATACATGCATATGTAAATAAACTGCCAGGCAAAGGAGATACTAGGGAAATGAGACCCCCCAGATTGCATAATAGGGCTAAAATATAGGCTTTACAAAAGAATCTCAGGGAAAAGCATGCTATTTAATAATAGAAGAGCAGATTCAGTATGATATTTCCATTTGCCTGTTGAAAGCAGTAGCCCCAGATATGGTCCATGACATCTCTTTCCCCTACCATCACCATCAAATTTCAAATAGTTATTAGAGTTACTAATAACAAATAGTAGTTATTAGTAATATTAAATCATGTATTTCCTTGAATAAAAACTCACCTATGAGAAAAGTGGCCTAAACTGAGCTTTTCATTATATGACATTATTTCGTAGCATGTGTTAAAAACATCATCTCTCTATAGGCACATGGAATATAAAACAAAACAAATAAAAAATAAGAGACTGAGTTCTTTCTGTTGGAAATAAGGGAGGAGATTCCCACCTCCACTCCCTGCCTTTTCTTTGAGCATTCACCTAAGAATACTTGTAATTGTAAGTTCTTTCTCTGTCTTTTTTTGCAAAGGATGACTTTTTAAAAAAGTTAAATAAGCTTCTTGTCGCATTGAACAATCAGCAATGTCATTCTCAAGGTCCTGAGAACTTTCTTTTGGACATGTAATCAAGGAAGGTACTGTCCCTGACTCGCAGTTTCTTAGTAAGATTGAGCCTGATTTTAGTGGGTTCTTCACTTCAAATTGTGAAACTACCTCCTGTTATAGGATGTGAAAAGTTTATTTTTCCTTTGGATTGTCAAATTAGCAAACACAGATGCCCACCTCAGTTAGCAGACAATTGTAGGATGAACTCTGTGTGGTAAAATGTGCTGTCAGGACCTCTTAGTTGTAATGGGTTATACCTGCTTCTCTATATTAAAGAATGAAATTTCTTTCTGTCTTTGCAGTCCTTTAGCAGATTGCCTGTGATGCACATCGCATTCTGGATTAATGCCTATTCAGTTCAATAAGAAAAATTGTCTTCTTTCACTTCTACATTTGTGGAGAGATTTTCTAGGTTGAGAACATATTTTGTTTTTAATTATATTCCCTTAACAGGGTTCATGCCATAAAGAGGGAAAATTCACTGTTCCTTATATGAGGTAGACATTTTAAGTGTAAATTTAGTATGATATCACAGATGTCAATTATAGTGATATCTGCCTTATGCTTAATTCTCAGATCTTTTTCTTAATACAAATACTTTGCTAAGAAATATCAGCTTTTTACATTACTTAAAATTTGAAACTCCAACACTTTATAATGGTTATTTCATGGAATTTTGGATGAATATTAAATGTTTCTTAAATTTCTTAAAAAATAAGTACTTTTTATAATATAATTACATGTAATATATAATTATAACATAATTATATATAATTCATAACTGACATATAAAATATATAAACATAAATAAAACCTAAAACATATAAACCATAAAATGAAAATATGTATAGAATATATAAATTAATTCTTATTATGAAGCAAAATAACAATAACTTTTTTCCCCTAACTTGATTAGTGATAGACCTTGTACTGTTTGATAGTTTAAGTGAGATGTTGAAATTCTGGTATAGCTTTCCCGGGTCAAGACAGGAAGCAGTGAAGCAAAAAAAAAGGGAGAGAAGTTTCCCTCAAGCCAGCCATATCTCACTGCTCATTGCATTTGACATGCTTCACGATGAATGAGGGATTCACAGGGCTATGTGCAGCTTCACTGCAATCAGACATAATTCGATCAGTGAATATATGAAGTATAGCTACTTAAAAATCATTCCCAAATTGACTCACAATTATTTACACATACATGTGCAATATGAAGATCTTTAGCAAAATGAGAAAGTTCATATTTATCAATATTTTTCCTGGAACATATCTCTAATGATTAAATTATATGTTCTAAGATTAATATTTTGCCTTTTATTTTCTTCTCAAGTGCACTAATCTACCTTTTCTATTTTATACAATGAACAAATAAAACAAAGCAATTTGCAACAGAGTACTATATTTGAACATTAGACAAACATAGTTTTTCTTTTGACATACTTCTTAAAAGTTTGTTTTAATATTAAAATGAAAACTCTTGTTTTCTGGTCTGTAAGAGCAAACAGATGAAAATCAAGTAAAGAGACTGGACATTAAAAAATTAGAATTTAGCCGAGCTCGGTGGCTCAGCCTGTAATCCCGCATCTTTGGGAGGCTGAGGTGAATGGATTGCCTGAGCCCGAGGGTTTGAGACCCCCTGGGCAGCGAGACCCCATCTCTACAATAAATCAAAAATTCAGCCGGACGTGATAGGGCATGCCTATAATTCCGGCTACT
>NW_007231188.1:0-10813 GCF_000164805.1 Carlito syrichta | reverse complement strand
TAATTTGGGGCTGTCTCTACCATGAGCTCACACACGTCTTTGCCATGGGGCACGAGTGTGGAGGGTGGAGGCAGGCCTTGTGGGACGCAAGGCTGAAAGCATGGGATGGACGTGCCCAGTGATCATCTTAGAAACCTCCCGTGAATGACAGGCAGTAAAGTGACTTTTCCAATCCCATCCCTGAGATTGACTCCTCAGGCTGGGTGGTAGGGGTGGTGGTGGTGGCGGTGGAGGTGATTATTATTATTTAGAGTCGGAATTTCACTCTGTTGCCCAGGCTGGAGCACAAAGGCATGTACACGGGCACCACAGACTCCACCTGCTGGGCTTAGGCGATCCTCTCGCCTCACCCCCCGAGTGACTGGAACCACAGGCCTGCTACACCATGCCAGGCTAGTCTTTGGATTTATTTTTGATGGCCGAGATGTTGTCTCACCCAGTGTCCCGGGCTGGTCTCAACCTCACAGACTCAGGCTGTTCACCCACCTTGGCCTTCTAAGGTCTGGGATGGCAGTCTGAGCCCCTGAGACCAGTCTGTGGTTGTGGTGGTAGTGGTTTCTATTATTATTCTGAGTCAGTGCCTTGCTCTGTCACCCAGGCCAGAGCGCAGGGGCCCACTCTTAGCCAATGGGACCTCCACCAGCTGGTCTCCGGAAATCCTCCTGCTGCAGGATCATGAGTGGCTGAAACAACAGGCATGCACAACCATGATCGACTCATATTTTGGCTTCTAGTAGAGATGAGATCTCACCAAGGTGCTCAGGCTGGTCTTTAACCTGGGAGATAAGGCCATCCTCTCGCCTCGCTGTCCCAAGCACCAGAACGACATGTGTGAGCCCCCACGCCTGGCCTTCACACCCCTCTCAGGGACCCACCATAAGACCCACTCCCTTCAGATGACCCGGGATCCTGGAGAAGGCAACCAGATTGGACCACTGATCCCGGCCTGGGGGAGAGCCTTGTGCAGTGCCATGTCTGAAAGGGGCACCCACCACACCCACCCATCTCGATCCCCTAGACTGGACCTGCTTGCTAATCCAGGGGTCGCCTCTGAAAAAGAGAGGGTGTGACTCAAACCCTCATGGGTGGCTAATCGGGCAACTCACGCCTGTCTCTTCAGCACTCCGGGTGGCCGAGATGGGAAGATGGCTGGAGCCCAGTTGCTGAGACCAGGCTTGACACCATAGCAAGTCCCCATCTTGAACCGAAGTCAAACCCAGAAAACCTTGGGTCAGGGCAGGGCTCGGCAGGAGAATCACCTTAAGCCCAGAGTTCAATACCAGGCAGAAAGAACAGGATGTCGACCAAATTGAAAACCTGTGATTTCGGCAGTTTGGGAGGCTGGGGCTGAGAGGAAGGCCCGAGTTGGAAAGTTTGAGAGCTGCCAGGACTACCTAGTGAGGACACAAAAGAGACAGAGGGGAAAAGGAAGAGAGAAAGAGAAAATCTAAGTCAATAAAGAAATCCATTCTCCTGCATACATTCTTCCCTCAATACTCCCCCCCCACATACAAGGGTCCCACAAGTTTGGCAGGTTCCACCTCCAGACCTCCCCCAATGAAGAACCCCACTTTGAGTGGTGGTGGCCCTGATTATTACTATTTGGCGTTGAAAACCCCTTTGTCACCCAGGCTGGAGCGCAGGGACATTCTCATGGCCACCTTGGACTCCACCTGCCCAGCTCAGGCAATCTTTCTGCATCCAACTGAGTGGTTGGAATCACAGGCCTGCACCTCCATGCCCAGCTAATCTGTGGATTTATTTTTGATGGCCGAGGTGATGTCTTGCCATGTGTCCCTAGCTATTGTCGAACCTGCAGGTTCAGGCTGTCCACTTGCCTGGCCTCCAAAAGGCCAGGATGCCAGGCTGAGCTCCTGAGCCTGGCCTGTGGTGGTGGAGGTGCTGGTGGTGCTGGGATGATGGGCACCTCGACACCAGACATCTAGTTTGTATGGTTGCAGAGACATGGTCTCCCTGCATGGCTCAGGCTGGACATGGGCTCCTGGTTTCCAACCATCCTCCTCCCTCGGCCTCCTAGAGCACTGGGATTCCATGCGTGGGATGCAGCACCAGGCCTTCTGCTTTGTTTTTGACAAAGATTCGAGGCTGGGCTCAGGGTTCTGCCTCATCATCCCAGCACTTTGGGAGACCAAGACCAGTGGCCGGCCCTAACCACCGGGCTGAGACCCACAAGGGCAACTCAGTGAGCACTCATCTCTACCCTCCATCCCAAATGATCCAGGCTTGTGGCACACTTCAGCCATTCTACATCCTTGGAAGGCTGGGGAAAGGCTCACCAGAGCCTGGTGGCCGAGGCAGTGGTGTCTTGGAGGGAGCCACCACCCTAAAGCCTGGGCAATGGAGTGAGACTCTGACCCAAAGAAAAAAAGGGAAAAAAGGAGATCATCTATTTGTGCATGGAGTTGGAGATCATCGTGAATAGACAGAGATAATTTTGAAAGAAGGCCACAGCCTTAGGCACACAGTTCCCAAAAGATGGTGGATAGCAGACAATCGGGCTGTTGCTTTGGGAGGCCAAGGTGGGGGACTGCAGGAACCCAGGTGTTCAAGACCATCCTGGGCCACATAGCAAGACCTCGTCACTACCCAGAACACAAACACTGGAGTTGTGAGTGGTGGATCCCGTGGTCCTGGCTACACGGAATGTGGTGGCCCTCGTCCTGGGGCATTCCTTTGCATTGCCCCCACCGACAGAACATGCGGGTCCCGGCTGGCCACTGTGGCTCACAGCTATCAGCCCCAGCCCCACACCCTGGGAGGCAGAGGCAGGAGGTTGTCTGAGCCCAGGAATTGGAGACCAGCCCATGAGACGTGGCCAGACCACCTATCGGTGAGAGGTCCTCAACATCGAGTCAGGCATAGTTGTTCCCGGAGTCCCAGCTACTCAGTGGCCGAGGCAGAGTTACTGCCTGAGCCCCACAGATTGAGGTCCAGAGAGCCACTATTGTGCCGCCATGCCCTAGACTACCCAATGGAGATTCTGGTGACAAAAAAGATGCCTCCCACGTGCATCAAGAGGGGTGTCCACAGCTCCCCAGGGAAAGGTCTGTGTAAGTGGGGGACGATAGGGACAACAGGAGAGGAAGGGGCCCGCCCTCCACCCAAATGTGCTAGAATGGGCAACCAAAACCTGGGCTGGCTGTGGTGTTGCTGGACCACCTTGATCACTCTGTGCCCGATGGCCACCCTAACTTGAGGCCATCTGCTCTGTGAGCTCACATCTGTCTTTGTCCAGATGTGGAGGGTAGAGGTAAGCCTTCTGCGGTGCATGGCCAAAGGCGCAGGATGGACCTGCCCAGTGGCAACCTTTGAAACCTCCCACAAATGACAGGCCAGAAAGTGACTTTTCCTTTCCCATCCCTGAGGGTGATTCCTCAAGCTGTGTGGCAGGGGTTGTTGGGAGCCGGCCACGAAGGCCCACCGAACATTAGGGATCAAGGTGGGCTGTGGATCCTGAGGCCACTAAGATGTACTCAGGAGCTGTTGGCCCATCCCCTTCTCCTATTTTTTTGTCATTTAGCACGTCTCAGAAGGAACTTTGATGATCTAGGCATAAAGCTCTGAAAGTACGACAGGCATGGCTTACTTTAGAGGAGTCCATTGTTCCCGCTTCTCACAGACTGTGGTTTTCGGCTTTAAACTTAACAGAGTTCAAAATCAGGTCACATTTGAGAGACTTCTATGTGGTACAAGCTTATTTATAAGATTTATAAGTGTATTTGTAAAATTAGTATATACATGTGGAGAACTGTTTTCACCTTTCGGCCCCAATCCCCCAATGGCTGCCCCCGCTTTGGTGCAGGAATTCCCGAGGCTCCCTGGTCAGGATCCTGCCAGCTCTCCTCTTTAACGTGAGAAATGTGCCCCAGGCAGGCCGGCTGCCTGACTTGGCAACAAGGACATTCCACAAAGAAATGCAGGAGCCACATCCCTCACACGGGGACATTTATTCACCCTTAGACCCATTTTCTCTGGCTCTAAAGCCTGTTGCCATTTGAATATGCCATGTGCAGTTGAGAATCTGTGTACGATACTGATGTTTTTAGGAGACAGGGTCTGGCTCTGTGGCCACTGCTGGGGCCCGGGGACATGACCTTCATTATCCACCAGCTTTGAAATAGTTGGCTTTGGTGATTCTCTGGCGTCAGCCTTTGGAGTGACTGGGACGATGGATACAACAACCCCAGACCACCTGTTTGGATGGATGCAGAGATGGGGTCTCCCTGCATGGCCCTGGGTGGCCTTGAACTCCTGGGATCCAGCCATCCTCCTGCCTCAGACCTCCAGAGTGCTGGGAATCCAGGCATGGGCTACCAACTCCAGCCTTCTGGTTCATTTTCATGAAGAATTGAGACTGGGCTTGAGGGCTCAGCCTCGTCATCACAGTGAATTGGGGGGCAAAGCTGCCAGCACAAGCCCGTGGGTCAGAGATGAATGTGAGCAACACAGCAAGAACTCATCTCTACCCTCCATCCCAAATGAGCTGGGCATGATGTTGTGCCCTTTTCATTCTGGCTCCTCAGAAGCCTGAGGTAGAAGGCTTGCTGGAGCCCCATGGACCGAGGTTGCAGTGCCAGGAGCAAGCCACAGCCCTCCAGCCTGGGTGATGGAGTGAGACTCTGACTCAAAAAAAGGAAAGAAAAGAAGACCTTCCATTTGTGAATGGAGTTGTGATCGTTGTGAATAGACTGAGATGCTTGGGGAAGGAGGCCTCAACCTTGGGCCTGGAGTTCCTGATGATGTTGATCCTCAGACAATTGGGCTGTGGCTTTGGGAGGCCGAGGTGGGGGACCACTGGAGCCCGAAAGTTTGAGACCAGTCTGGGCCATATAGCAAGACCTCATCACTCCCTCATCACTTCCTGGAACACCACCATCGGAGTCGTGGATGGTGGCATCCACTGTCCCAGCTACATATAATGTGCTGGCCTCCATCCCAGCATGCTCCTTTGCGTCACTCCCACTGACAGAACCTGCGAGTCCAAGCCAGGCACTGTGTCTCACGGCCATCAGCCATGTGCCCTGGGTGACCGAGGTGGGTGGCTGCCTGAGCCCAGGTGTTGGAGACCAGCTCATGAGACGGGGCCAAACCTCATCTTGGCAATAGGTCCCCAAAATCGAGTCAGGCGTGACGGCCCACGGAGTCCCTCCTGCTCAGGGACTGAGGCAGAAGGAATGCCTGAGCCATGAAGGTTGAGAAACGGGGTGCCACGATCATGGTGCTGTGCACCAGCCTGGCAGATGAAGACTCCAGTGTAAAAAAAGATGCCTCCCACGTGCATCATGACAGGCGTCTGCGGGTCCCCAGGGAAATGTCTGCATGGACAGTGGACGATGGAGGGGTTGGGAGAAGAAGGGGCTCTCCCCTTGCCCAAAGGTGGCAGACCAGTCTACCAGAACTTGGGCTGGCCTCAGGGTTGCTCGACCACCTTGATTGTTCTGTGCCTGAAAGCCACACTAACTTGAGGCAATCTCTTCTGTGAGTTCACACGTGACTCTGCCATGGAGCACGAGTGTGGAGGGTGGAGGCAGGCCTTCTGCAATGTGTGCCCAAAGGTACTGGACAGACGTGCCCAGTCTGTCCTTTGAAACCTCCCACAAACGACAGGTGGGAAAGTGCTTTTTCCTATCCCATCCCTTAGGGTGACTCCTTGTGCTGTGTGGCAGGGGTGGTGGTGGTGTTGGTGGTGGTGATTATTATTCTTTGGAGTCGGAATTCCACTGTGTCGGCCAGGCTGGAGCTCAGGGGCATGCTAATGGCCACCACGGACTCTACCTGCCGCGCTCAGGCCATCCTCCCACCTTGGCCCTCAGAGTGTCTGGATCCACAGGTTTCACAAGCACGCATGGCTAATATTTGGACTTAATTGTGATGCCTGAGATGAAGTGTTGCCCAGTGTCCCAGCCTAGTCTCAAAATCACAGGCTCAGGCCATCCACTTTCCTCAGCCTCCAAAGATCCAGGACGCCAACCTGATCCCTGGAGCCTGGCCTGTGTTTGAGGTGGTGGTGGTTTGTATTATTATTCTGATTCAGAGTCCCGATCTGTCACACAGGCCAGAGAGCAGGTGCCCACTCTCGGCCACTGTGGACTCCACTGACAGGGCTCCAGAGATCCTCCCACCATGGTCATCCAAGTGGCCAGAATGACAGGTGTGCGCCACCATGCTTGGCTCATTTTGTTGGTTTCTTGTAGAGACGAGGTCTCGCCAAGGTGCCGGGGCTGGTCTCAAACCCGGGGGCCCAGGTCGTCCTCTCGCATTGGTCTCCAAAATGGCCGACTTGACAGGCCTGATAACCCACACCCAGCATTCAAATCCTGTTCTGGGCCCCACCACAAGGCCTGCTCCCTTCAGACGACCAGGGACCCAGAGAGGACAGTCTGAGTTGCCTGCCAAGCCTGCCTGAGTGAGCACCTGGCACAGGAGCATGTCGCCGCTGGAGCAACCACCCCTCTGCCACCTCATTTCCCAGGGTGGACTCACTGGCTCCTCCCAGGTGATGCCTTGAGGAAAGGGAGATTGTGATTCTCAAAGTGTCATGTGTGACGGGGCCAGAGGGATGACACATGCCTGTCTCCTCCACACTTGGGGAGGCCAAGATGGGACAATGGCTGATGCCCAGTAGCTGAGACCAGACTTTACACCATAGCACGCCCCCACCTCAACCCCAAGCAAAACCTAGAATACCTTGCATGTGGGCAGGACTCAGCAGGAGGAGGCCCAGAGTTCAAGACCAGGCAGGAAGACCAGGATGTCAACCAAATGGAAAGCCTGTGATCTCAGCAGTTTGGGAGGTTGAGACCGAGAGGAAGATTCAAGCTTGGTGATTTGAGAGCAGTTGGGGCTACCTAGTGAGGAAACAAAGAGAGAGAGGAAAAGAAAGAAAGAAAGAAAGAAAGAAAGAAAGAAAGAAAGAAAGAAAGAAAGAAAGAAAGAAAGAAAGAAAGAAAGAAAGAAAGAAAAATTCTGAGTCAACAAAGAAATCCATTCACCTTCAAACCTTCTGCCCTCAGTCCTTCCCCCCACCGTCTTCCCCACATACGAGGGTCCCACAAGAACAGCACCTTCCAGCCCAACCCAGTCCAACAGTGCCCCCACTTTGGTGTGAGAATTCCAGAGGCTCCCTGGCCGGGATCCTGCAATCTCTCCTCTCCAAGGTGAGAAATGTGCCCCAGGTAGGCCGGCCCTCTAACTCGGCAATGACAACCTTCTGCCAAGAAAGGACTGGGACTCTTCCCCCACCTTTCTTCCCCCCAAGTCCCATTATTTCTGTGTCTAAAGTTATTCGTCCTTTGAACACACCACACGCAGTTGAGAATCTTTGTATGATTCTGATTATTTTGGAGACAGAGTCTGGTTCTGTGGCCCAGGCAGGTTACCAGGGACATGACCATCATTCACTGCCAACCTCTAAATCATGGACTCTTGCGATCCTACTGCCTCAGCCTCTGGAGAGTGTGGGACAAAGGGCACCATGACCCCACACCCCCTATTTAGATGGGTGCAGAAATGGGTTATCCCTTCATGGCCCAGGCTGGCCTTGAGCTCCTGGGCTACAGCCATCCTCCTGGTGCAGCCTCCCAGAGCACTGGGATTCCAGGTGTGGGCTGCCACGCCTGGCCTTCTGGTTCATTTTCAATGAAGGATTGAGGCCAGATTCGGGAACTCAACCTCATCATCCCAGTGCTTTGGAAGACTGAGACCAGCGGCTGGCCAGAGCCTGGGGATACAAGATGTACCCGGGTAACTTGGCAAGAACTCTTCTCTACCTTCCATTACAAATAAGCTGGGTGTGTTGGTGCATGCCTGTCATTCCAGCTTCTTGGAAGGCCTGTGGGGTACAGCTCACCAGAACCCGGCGGGCTGATGCTGTGCTTGTCGAGAGTGAGCCACCACCCTCCAGCCTGGGTGAAAGAGTGACCCCCTAGACTCAAAAATAAAATAAAATGAAAGAAATGAAGAGCATCCATTTGTGTATGGAGTTGTGGTCATCGTGAATAGAGAGCTCACTGGGAAAGGAGGCCTCAGCCTGGGCCTAGAGTTCCCAAATATGGTATATCGGCAGACAATCAGACTGTCAGAAGTGGGGAACCACTGGAGCCTGGGATTTCAAGACCAGCCTGGGTCATGTAGCAAGACTTAATGCTCCCTAGAAAGTAAACACTCGAGTCATACATGGTGGTGCCCATGGTCCCAGCTACACAGGATGCAGTGTCCTCCGAACCAGTGGTGGTGATTATTATTATTTGGAGTAAGAGTCACGGCCTGTTGCCCAGGCCAGATGCAGGGGCATGCTCACAGCCTCCACGGATTCCTCCTGATGGACTCTGGGCATCCTCCCACATCAGCCACCCAAGTGGCTGGAACCACATGGCTGAGCCACCAAGCCCATCTAATATTTGGATTTATTTTTGATGGCCGAGACAAGATCTTGTCCCATGTCCCAGGCTGGTATTGACCCTGCAGATTCAAGCCATCCTCTTGCCTGCACACAGAAAGCCTGGGATGCCAGGCTGAGCACTTGAGCCTGGCCTGTGTTTGTGTTGGTGGTGGAGGTTGGTATTATTATTATGAGTGGGAGTCACGTTCTGTCACCCAGGTTAGAGTTCAGGGGCCGCTCTCAGCCACTGTGACCTCTTCCTACAGCTGGGTTCCAGTGATCCTCCCACCTTGGCCCCCTGAGTGGTCAGAATGACAGAGGGGTGCTACCATGCTCGGCTAATTTTTTTGCCTTCTTGTAGAGAAAAAATCTCACCAAGGTGCCTAGGTGGGTCTTGAACCTGGGGGCTCAGGCCATTATCTCTCCTTGGCCATCCAGAGCACCGGGATGGCAGGTGTGGGCCCCCGCACCCAGCCTCCAAACTGCTCTCGGGGCACCATCACGAGGTCCACTCCCTTCCAATACACGGTGTCAGAAGCCAGGTCAGAGACCTTCATGTTGACAGGGTCTGAAGGCCAAAGACCCCAGGTTGCAGGGCAACTGTGGGCAGCTATCAGCCCTGCTTCTTCTACTCATCTTGGTATGTTCACCTATGGTATCCGAAGAGTTGGGAGATGCAAAAAAATAGTAGTCTATTAAAATAATCTATTAGTAGAAACAAGCAATTATTGAAATGGAAATTTTTCTGCTGAGATACCCTCCAATTGAGTTTCTCTGTCCCCACACTTTTGGTGCTTGAACCAGCAACAATGATTAAAAACTGCAGTTCACACTCTCCTACCTCTGGGAGCCTTGGGTTGAATGTGCATCAAGGCTCTCATTATCCCTGTCAGCAGATTATAGACGCAAATTATAAACATCATGTTTGGGATCATAATAGGCTTATTAGTTTTGGTTTTTTACGATGGTTGCTGATTAGGAGCTTTGGGTATGTTGTTTCATTTTGCTAATTGTTAAGTATTATATAGGTATTTTTTGCATAACAAAAAATGTTGTTGTGATGATTATGAGTGTTTTAATCTTAGGTGTGGCCATTTATACCAGAAAACAGATGGATGGCCCTATAATTTGCAGTATACACTAACGTTTTGCTTTTTAGAATAGATAATTAATATAGAAAGGTTGAAATAGTAGAAAAGGTTTTCTAATGATATTTTGAAAAACTAAAATATTAGAAAATAATAAGTTAGACATTAAGTTGTTAAAAGTTTAGATAGTAAGGGTTAATAATTACAGAAAACACATTGTGAAAAATTACATGCTTTAAACATTCTATTATTGAATACATTGTAACAAATTTGATGGAAGAGAGACAGTATTTCATGGCAGTTAGAACAATGATCAAAACAAAATAAATACAACTGGGCTTGAAGGCCAGATTGTATGTAACTAAAAGTATAAAAAGAACTTGAAAAGACGAATATATCGGCACTGTATTACATAACAACAGAGTCAGTGTCCAAGTTTGCATCTATACTGATGACGTTCCTCCTTCAGGAAACCCTGATCTGCTGGAGCTGGATTCGGGCATGTGGTGCCCGAAAGAAACCTGAAAGGTAAGGCTTACATTAATTGGAACAGAGAGAACCTTATCTACAGTGCTGCAGACCTCTCTGTAGAGACAGGCACAGCTAGAAAGTGTACAGTTTTTGAGCCGTGATATGATCATGGGACGGAATGAATCTAAAGAAACAAAATTGTTCATAAGTATTTTGATGCTAATGCTTTCTAAAGGAGGAATTAAAGGTTCCTCTACATGATTATCTCGTTTTCTACATTGTGTGCAAAAATAGTGTCCCTGGTTCCCTGCAGAAGCCATCGTTAATTTAAAAACAAGGAAAAAGTTTGGGGAAAAATTGAAAGTGTATTACATTCTCCAAGGTCTGGAAAGAGTGCCTGTAGATACTTTTGTATTATGGAATATAATTAGAGATGTCTTAGATACACAAAAAAGTTTGATAAAATTACCATTAAAGTAAAAGAGGAACGAGGTGAAAGAACTCCCTTACTAACCCCTGTTTCTTCCCAGGCAATGTTAGCCACTGCCCCTGTTGGTGATGATCATCTACCCCCTGAGGAAATGGAAAGCTTAAACGAAGCAGCTAAGTATCATGAAGAAAAATATCCAGATAATTTAAAATTGCTCCTTTCCACCAAAAGACCTCCAACAAGTGGCACCAGTGGGGGAAGGATTGTGATTTGTGACCATCTTGATTTAAGAGAAGAAAATTGTCTTTCTATATTGATTCCTGTTATATAAAAGGGCTCTTTCCTCATACTAAAACAGTCATCATTCCTGTTAACAAGACAACTATTCTTGATTTGCTTATCTGATTACAGCCACTAATAATG
>NW_007231187.1:0-12935 GCF_000164805.1 Carlito syrichta | reverse complement strand
GATGAGACACAGAGAACGTCTTTCTCCTCATGGAAGCTATGTAGATAGAACATTGACCTTCATGGAAGCATAGTTTGCATCCTAGGGCTAGAATATTGTGATTATTTGATGGTGTTCACAAAATGAAGCACTTTTAGCAACAAGAAAATTAAAATGTAGTTTTTCTCTTCCTATCTCAGAGACGTGTTGTCCAATAATAGTCAGTGCTTTCATCAAACAGAGACAAATTCCCCCACAATCCTACTTGATGTTAAGCAGCTAAAGGTTTCTACATTATCTGTGTAGCTTCACTCTATGTAAGAGTTTGCCAAAGTAGATAGCAGGACTTCATTAAAACACAGTGAGAGCCGGGCTCAGTGGCTCAGCCTGTAATCCTGCGCCTTTGGGAGGCTGAGGTGAGTGGATTGCCTGAGCCCGTGGGTTCGAGACCCGCCTGGGCAGCGAGACCTCATCTCTACAATAAATAAATAAATCAACCGGGCATGGTACTGCATGCCTGTAATTCCAGCTACTTGGAAGGCTGAGGTGGAAGGATTGCTGGAGCCCAGCAGGTCGAGGCTGCGGTGACCAGGAGCAGCCACTACACTCCAGTCTCTGTGACAGAGTGATACTCCAACTCAAAAAAAACCCAAAAAAAACATAGTGAGAAAAAAATGAAATAAACTAACCAGATTTTTCCTTCATTTGCAGCCAATAGATGGCACATGGATTCATCCTTTCAGTGTACTGTACAACCTACTGAGTCTAACACTGCACTGTTTATTTATTTATTTTTTAATTATCTATTTACCTCATTTGGGAGTAAGCAAAACACTTTCAAAAATAAAGTTGATTGCCAAATTGTCTTTGAAGGACATTAAAAGAAATCCTTAAATTAACCTAATTTTGTTAAAGAAGAAACTCAAATTTTGAATGGTGGAAGACACTTGGTTAATAAATAACACAATGTGGTGCAATCATTTTGTTTCGGTCCAGAGAACAAAGGGTAGTAGGACTGAAACAAAGTTAAAAACCTGCTGTGAAATTCTCTTGCCAGAAAATACCCCCACTAGTAAATAGAAATCATTAGGCTTAGCGAGAAACATTTGAATTCCACATAATTTTGGGCTTAATTGAAGAATATTTCCTCATTACCTCAGAGATCTGGGTCTAGGCCGTGGTAAATAGGTCAGAAAGAATGAAGATAGGCTCATAACTACACGAAAAGTAAAAATGACATGCCCCTTACTCTCACTGCAGTTAAGGCTCTAGATAATTTTACTCCTGGTATTTATTCAGGCAAGACCATAGTATTCAAGGCTATATTGCATTGCTTTGGCGATTGAAATATGTTATATACAAATAATGTTGCCAGGAAAATTTTGTAATACTAAAAAAAGAAAGACCTTATCCCAATTGAAGCTATGAGGAGAGAACACAGTTTCTTATAGAAACATGGCTTTATCCTAGGACCTAAAATGTTATGGTTATTTCATAGGATTCACAAAAGGAAGCACTTTTAGCAACATGAAAGTTAAAATGCAGTTTTTATTTTTCTTTACCAGTGATGTTTTGTCCAATGGTAATCAGTGCATTCATTAGACACCAGCCAAATCACCTACAAACCTATGTTGATTCTAACTTGCTAAAGGATTCCACATTATCTGTGCAGTTTCACTCTATGTGTGAGTCTAGCAAAGCAGGAATAAAGATTTCTTTAAAGAATAGAGGGGTAAAAAGTAAATTTACCAGGTTTTTCCTTAATTCTCTGTCTACAGATGGCATTTTGATCCATTAATTCAAACAGTTTGAAGTATAACTAGTATAAGATTGATTTTTACATTACATCTTTTTCATGTATGTATTTGGAAGTAAGTAAAACACTTTCACATAAAGGAGATTGACAAATTGCCTTTGGAGAAAACTGAAAGAAAAACTTAGATATCCCCAATTAAAAAGAAAACACAGGCATGTATGTTAGAACACTCTTTTAAAAAAAATAGCAGTATGTTTTGTGATATTTCATTCAGTTTAGATAATAAAGTTGCCGAAAGTCCAGCAAAGTCAAAAACCTGTTCAGGAGTTTACTTGACAGAAGTATACTTCACTGGCCATAGAGATCATTAGGCTTAAGAAGAAGCACCTGTGTGCAACCTATTTCTGTTCTTAAATAGAGGCTGTTTCCTAATTACTTCAGGAGACTGAATCTAGGTCAAAGGTGAAAGTGTCAGAAACAATGAAGATAGGCGCAGTCTCCATGAAGAGTCACAAACTCATTTTCTTTACTCTAAATGTAATTCTAGGGTCTAGAGTATTTTTTTAGGCAAGTCCATAGAATTTTAAACTATACACTTCAGTATTTCCGGGATTGAAATATGCAAAACACCAAAGTTGCTAGGTCAATTTTTGTAAATGTGTAAACAGAAGGTCTTTCTCCCTTGAAGCTATAAGGTGAGAGCCCAGTTCTCTATGGAAACATGGTTTGTTTACTAGGGAATAGTGTTTTGATTACTTCATGAAGTCAATAAAAGAATGCACTTTTAGCAACAAGCATGTTAAAACTAATTTTTCTTTTCCTGTTCCAGAGATGTGTTGCTCAGTGGTAATCGGTGCATTCATTGGACTGGCAAAGTAGCCTACAAACCTCTATTGATGCTAACTTACTAAAGTCTTTCACGTTATCTGTGTAGCTTCACTCTTTGTAAGAGTTTAGCAAAGCAGATATTTGAATTTCTTTAAAGCCCAGAGAGCAAAACAATATATCAATCCTCATTTGCTGCTGACAAGTATCAGATAGATCCACCCATTGTAAAAATTTTCAGTGTAAACTAAAGTGCTTAACACAGCACCCATGTTTCCTTTATTGATTAATTTATTTATGTATTTGGAAGTAAACCAATCATTTAAAAAAGAAATGATATTTCCAAAGTGTCTTCGAAGGAACTGAAAGAAATACTTAGATGTCCCCAGTGACTTAAAAAACATGCAGATTGGAAGACTCTTTGCATAAAAAGTAATGGAAAGTTGTATGATCATTTCTGTTAGTGTGAGGAACAATGAGTGTTGGGACACCAGGAGAGTAGAAAACCTGCTCTTGTTTTCCCTTGACAGAAGAGTGTTCTGTTAGGCAATAGAAATCATTATCCTTAAGGAGAAAACCCTTTGTCCTACCTGCTACTGGACTTGCTTGGAGGTTGTTTCCCAATTATATCAAGAGGTTGAATTTTGGTCAAAAGAGAAAAAAAATCAGAAAAAACTAAGATAGGTTTAAGGCTCTATTATTTCTAAAACCATACCATTTAACTGCAGAATATTGACTCTCCTAATTAACTTAAGAAAAACATAGTATTTAAGACAATGCATTAGATTGTTTCAGGGATCAAAATATTTGAAAGTCCAAACAAATTTGCAGTTCAACTTTGTAAAAATGCAAAAAGAGCTCCTTCTCCCTATGGAAGTTATGAGGAGAGAAAATAGTCCAATAAGAAATATGTTTTTACCCTAGATGCTAGAGGATTATGATTATTTAATGGTATTCCCACAAGGAAGCAGTTTTAGTAACAAGCAATTTAAAACATTGTTTTTCTCTTCCTATCACACAAACAAGTTGTTCAGTGGTAATCAGAGCATTGATCAGAGAGTGAGAAAGTCGCCAAACCTACGTTGATGCTAAACTTCTAAAGGCTTCACGTTATCTGTGTAGCTTCACTCTAGATCAGAGATTGCAAAATCAGATATCATAATTTCTTCAAAACATAGCAGAAAAAAAAGAAAAAACCTAACCAGAATTTTTCATTTGCTGCCAACAGATGCCAGATGTATCAACCAATTCAAACAGTTTGCAGTATAACCTACTGAGTCTAACACCACACTATTTTGCAATTTAATTATTTATATATTATGTACTTGGGAATAAGTACAACAATTTAACAACAACAACAAAAAAAACAGAGATTGCCAAGTTGCCTTTGAATGAAGCAGAAAGTAAACCTTAGATGATTCCAGTGATATTAAAGAGAAAACACAAATGCACATGCTGGAAGGCTTTTGGTGTAATGAATAATGAAATGTGGTGTAATAATTTGTGTCAAATGAGAAAAAATTGTGTAGTGAGGTTACAGAAAAGTCCAAACCTGCTCTAGTGTTCTTTTTGCAGAAAAGTGCTTTGAAGTGCAGTAGCAATATTAGACTTAAGGAAAAACTACTGCATGCTTTCTACTTCCGAGCTTAATTGGAGGCTGTTTCTTAATTTCAGCAGGAGGCTGAATTTGGGTGAAAAGTAAATATCTCAGAGGGAAAAATATTAGGCTCATGGCTACATGAAGAGGTACAAACTCATGCCCTTTCCTCTAACTGTAGGTTAAGACTCTACATTATTTCACTCCTGGCATTAATTTAGGCAAGCCAGTGGTGTTTAAGCCTTCACATTGCATTGGATCAGAGATTTATGCATGTGAAAACTCAAACAAATTCGTGTGATCAATTTTTGTAAAAGTACAAATAGAACATCCTCATCCATATGGAAAGTTTAAGGAGAGAATACAGTCCCTTATGGAAACGTGGTTTGTATGCTAGGGGCTAGAATGTTATTATTTCATGGTGTTCAATATTCAAAGCACTTTTAATAACAAACAAGTCAAAATGTAGATTTTCTTTTCCTGTCCCAGAGGCATGTTGTCCAGTGGTAATAAGTGCATTCATGGGAGATTGGCAATTTCCTACAAACATACATTGATGCTAGCCTGGTAAAGGCTTCCATGATATATTTGTAGCTTCAGTTTAGGTAAGAGTTTGTAAAAGCAGACATCAAGATTTTTTTAAAGCATAGTGACAATAAAACAAAATAACTAGGTTTTCCTTTTTTATCATCCACAGGTGGCAGGTGGATCCATTCATTCAAACAGGTTGTAGTATAACCAAATGAGTCTATCACCATTGCATTAATTAATTGAAAACTAAGTAAAATTAATTAATTTAAAGTAAGTAAAATACTTTCACAAAGAAAGTTGAATGTCAAATTGCCTTTGAAGGAAACTGAAAGAAAACCTTAGATGTTCCTAGTGACATTAGAGACAAAACAAAAATGTGCATGTTGGAGGACCTTTGGCATAATGTAAAACAAACCACAGTGTGATCATTCATGTCTGTACGTGGAACAAATTACGATGGGACCTGAAACAAGTAAAAGCCCTGCTTTGTTGTTCCCTTGCCAGAATTGTGCTTTACTGAGCAATACAGATTATTTGGCTTAAGAAGAAAAACCTGCAAACTGCCTATTTGGGGCTTAATTTGAGGCTATTGTCTAACTTTGTCAGAATACTGAATTAAGGTCAAAGGTGAAACACTCAAAAGGAAAAAAAAAGGCTAAAAAGGCCTTGTATTAAAAATGTACACCCTTTATTCTAAATTCAGTTTATGGCTCTAGATTATTTTACTTCAGGAATTTATTTAGGGAAGCTCATAGTATTTAATTCTACACATTGCATTGTTTTAGAGTTTGAAATACGTAAAACCTCAAATAAAATTACTAGGTCAGTTATTGTAAAAGTACAAAAAGAAGTTTCTTCTCCATATGTAAGCTATGAGGAGAGAACTCTGCACCATATAGAAACATGGATTGTATCCTAGGGACTGCAGTGTTCTAATTATTTCATGGGGTTACAAAAAGAAGCAAACTAACAAAAAGTGAATTAAAACTTACTCTTACTATCCCAGAGACGTGCTGCAAAGTGGTAATCAGTGCATTTATTGAAGAGAGGCAATGTTGCCTACAAACATACATTGATGTTACTCCATTCAAGATTTTCATATTATCTGTTTTGCTTCACTCTAGGTAAGAGTTTGGCAAAGCAAATATCATGATGTTTTAAAGCATATTGAGAAAACAAAAAATAAAATAATCAATTTTTTCCTTCATTTGCAGCCAACAGATGGTAGATCAATCCAACCATTCAAACAATTTTCAGTATAACTTACTGAGACTAACTTACACTATTTATATGTATTTATTTATCTTTTTATATATTTGGTAGTAAGTTAAACACATTCACAAATAATTCCTTCTCTGAAGGAAGCTGAAGAAAATTTACATTTTTTCAGTGTTGTTAGAAAGAAAACAGAAATGTGCATATTACAGGACACTGCATAATAATGAATGTGGTGTGATCACGTGTGTCAGTTCAAAGAACAAAGGGTAATTGGACTCCAGTAAAGTCAATAACCTGCTCTTTAGTTCCCAGAGTGCTTCATTAGGAAATACAGACGTTTAGAGTTAAGCAGAATCGCCTGTGTGTTACATACTTCTGGGTTTCATTGACATCTGCTTCCTAATTGCAGCAGGAGGTTGAATCTAGGCCAAGTGTGAAAAATACAGAAGGAAAGAAAATAGACTTAAGGCTCCATAAAGATATAAAAGCTCATTCCCTTTACTCTAAATGCAGATTAAAGTTCTGGGTTATTTTACTCCTGGAATTAATTTAGGCAAGTTCATAGTATTAATGTCCATACATTTCACTGTTTCAGAAATTAAATATGTGAAACCCCAGCAAAATTGTTAAGAAAATTATTGTGAAAGTAAAAAGAGAATGTCCACACTGAGATGCCACCTAACTCCAGTCAGAATGGCAATTATCAACAACTCGAAAATAACAGCTGCTGAAGAGGGTGTGGTGAAAAGGGAACACTTCTACACTGTTGGTGGGAATGTAAACTAGTGCAACCTCTGTGGAAAGCAGTGTGGCAATTCCTAAAAGCTCTAAAAATTGACCTTCCATATGACCCCGCAATCCCCCTACTGGGAATATACCCTGAAGACCTCAAATCACTCTATAAAAAAGATACCTTCACACGTATGTTTATTGCAGCGTTGTTCACAATAGCAAGAACCTGGAAACACCATGCTGCCCATCAAAAGAGAACTGGATTAAAAAAATGTGGTACATATACACGATGGAATACTATGCAGCCATAAAAAAGAACAAAATCATGAATTTCGCAGCAACCTGGATGGAACTGGAATCTATAATACTGAGTGACCTCTCACAGAAACAAAGATCCGAGTATCACATGTTCTCACTCATATAATGGACCTTGAACATCCAATGTAATACTATAAGAAAATGACTGACAGTACTGGGAAACTACTGAGGGGAGGGGGATGGGATTAACAGTAGCAAATATCTGTCTGGGGATGGGGAAATACCTCTTATCAACAGGGTGCCTGAATGAAACATAATTGTACACCTAACCCTTATCTGTACCCCACAAAATCATAATAAAAATATTTATTAAAAAATGAATGTCCATCTCAATATGAAGTCTATGAAGAGAACACAGTCTTTTATGAAAACATGTTTGTTTTCTAGGAACCAGGATGTTATGATTATTTTGTGGAATTGACAGTAGGAAGGACTTTTAGAATTAAGCAAGTTAAAATGTAGTTTTTCTCTTCCTTTCCTAGAAACGTGTTGTGTAGTGTCAATCAGTGCATTCCTCAAAGAGTGGTAAAGTCATATACACATCTACATTGATGCTAACCTGCTAAAGGCTTCCACATTATCTGTGAAGCATCACTGTTGGTTAAAGTTTGGCAAAATAGAAATAAATTTTTAATTTTTAAAACAGTGTGACAAAAGCTAAAATAAATTAGCCATGTTTTTCCTGTATTTCCCACCAACAGGTGGCAGATGCATCCAACCATTCAGTTTGACGTATAACCTACTGACCATAATACACTGTTTTTTCATTTAATTGATTATTTGTTCATAAAATTATGTACTTGGAAATAAGTAAAACACAGTCACTAAAAAGTGGCTTGACAAATTGACTTTGAAGGAGGCTGACACAAACTTTTGATATTCCCAGAGATATATATGTATATATATTTTGAGTTGGAGTCTCACTCTGTCACCCAGACTGGAGTGCAGTGGCCACTCCCAGCCATGCAGCCTTGACCTTCTGGGCTCTGGTGATCCTTCAGCCTCAGCCTTCCAAGTAGCTGGAACTACAGGCGCACACTACCACACCCAGCTCATTTTGATTTATTGTAGAGATGAGATTTTGCCAAGTTGCACAGGTAGGTCTTGAACCCGCGGGCTCAGGCAATTCCCAGAGATATTAAAGAGAAAACACAAATCTGCATATTGCAAGAACTTTTGATGTTATAAAAAATGGAATGTGGTGTAATCATTTGTGTTATTTAAGGGAACAAATCATGATGGGATTTCACCAAATAAAAAACCTGCTCTTCAATTCCCTTCACAGAAGAGTGTTTTGCAGGGCAACAGAGATCATTAGACTTAAGAAAAAATATGGCATTCTACAAACTTCTTGGCTTAATTGGAGGTTGTTTCTTTTCTGCCGCAGAAGGACTTTTCTAGGTCAAAGGTGATCAATTCTCAAGTAACTAAGATAGGATGAATGTTATATGAACAGTTTAGGGGCCATACCATTAAACTGAAGCTTAAGGTATTAGATTATTTCACTGCTGGAAGTAATTTAGTCAAATCCATAGTATTTAAGAATACACATTGCATTGTTTCAGGGTTTGAGTATTTGAAACCTCAAAATGGTTGCTAGGTAAATTTTTGTTAAAGTACAAAAATAAGGTTCTTCTCCCTATGGTAGCTATGAGAAAAGAACACAGACCAATATGGAAACATGACTGGTATCCCAGGGGCTAGAAAGGTATAATTATTTCATGAGATTCACATAAGAAAGCACTTTTAGTAACAAGCAAGTTAAACATAGTTTTTCTCTTCCAGTCACAGAGATGTGTTGCTCGGTTGAAGTAAGTCAAACACTTTCACTAAGAAAGGAGATTGACATAAGGCCTTTAAGGAAGTTTTAATTAAATATTAGATGTTCCCAATGACATTAAAGAGAAAACCAAAATGTACTTGCTGGAATCTTCTTTGTGTAATAGGTAGCTGAATGGGATGTAATCATTTCTGTCTGCTCAAGGGAGAATATGTTGTGGGAATGCAGGAAAGTAAAAAACCTGCTATAGAGTTTACTTACTGCAAGAGTCCTTTAATTAGCTATGACATTATTAGACTTAAAGAGCACTATCTGCGTGCCATCTCCTTGGGCTCAACTGGAAGCTGTTTCCTAATTACCTCAGGAGGTTGAATTTGGTTCATGAGTGAAAAAATCAAAGAAATGAAGATAGTCTTAACACTCCACAGTTACAAATTCATGCCCTTTAGCTGCAGCAAAAGACTCTATATTATTTCACTCCTGGAATTCATTTACACAAGCACATAATATTTCAGACTATATATTGCATTGTTTCAGTAGTTGAAATATGTGAAACCTTAAGTTTTCTAAGTCAATATTTGTAAATATACAAATAGAAGGTCCTTCTCCCTATGGAAGCTATGAGGAGAGAACACAGTTCCATATGAAAGCATGGTTTGTATACTATTGTTATAGTGTTATGATTATTTAATGAGGCTTAAATAAGAATGTGATTTTATCAACAAACAAGACCAAATGTAGTTTTTCTCTTCCATTCCCAGAGACATGTTGCCCAATTGTAATCAGTGCATTCATCTGAGAGTGACAAAATCACATACAAACCTTTATTGACTGTGTGCTACTCTGATAAAGTTTTCAACATTTTATCTGTGGTTTCATTCTAAGTAAGAGTTTGGCAAAGCAGATATCAAGATTTTTTTAAAAGTATAATGATAAATGAAAAAGAAACTAAGGTTTTTCTTCATTTACTGTCAATAGGTTTCAGATGGATCCATTCTTTCAAATATTTTTCAGTATATTCTACTGAGTCTAGCATCACACTCTTTTTCAATTAATTCTGTTTTTTATCTATTTATGTATTTGAAAGTAAGTAAAACACTTTCACAAAGTATGGAGTTTGACAAGTTGCCTTGATGGAAACTGAACATAAACCTTAGTTATTCCCAGTGATGCAAAAGAGAAAACAGAAACGTGCATGTTATACCACTCTGCAGAATAATTAAGAGAATGTGGTTTGACCATTTTTGAACAAAGAGTGGTGGAGTCCAACAAAGTAAAAATCAACTTTGGGGTTTTCTTGCCAGAAGTGTGATTTACTGTGCGATGGAGATATTTGGCTTAATGACAAAAACCCATGTGTTACCTAATTCAGTATTAATTCAAGGCTGAATTCTAATTACCTCAGGTGGCTGACTTTATGTCAAAGGTGAAAAAGAAGGAACAAAGATATGCTCAAGACTCATTGAAGGGGTAAAAGTTCATGACCTTTACTTTAAATGCAGAGTAAATCTCTAGATTATGTCATTTCTGGAATTAATTTAGGCAAGCCCATAGTATTTCAGTCTACATATTGAATTGTTGCAGGGTTTGAAATATGTGAAACCCCAAGCAAAGTAGCCAAGTCAGTTTTTGTGAAAGTACAAAGAGAAAATCCTTCTCCATATGGAAGTTGTGAGAAGAGACCACTATACTATACAGAAAAAATGGTTTGTATGCTAGGGTCTAGAGCATTTTAATCATTTCATGGCATTCACAAAAACAAGCACTTCAACTAGTAAGTGGAAAGTTACTTTTTAAAATTCCTGCCCCAAAGACTTGTTGCTAAGTGATAATCAATGCATTCATTTGATGGTGCAAAAATGCCTACACAACACATGTATGCTACCCTGCTAAAGGTTTCCACACTATCTGCGTAGCTTTACTGTAGGTAAGAATTTGACAAAGCAGATGTAAGTATTTTTTAAGCCTAGTAATTTTCAACATAAAACTAGGCTTTTTCTTCATTTACCAGCAATAGGTGGCAGATAGATCCACACATTCAAACGGTTTGTGGTGTAAACGACTGAGTCTACCATCACACAGTTTATTTATTTATCTATTTGTCTCTTTGGACATGAGTAAGACACCTTTAAAAAGGAAGGAGATTGCCAAAATTTCTTTCAGAAAAGTGAAAGAAAACGTTAGCTGTTCCCAGTGATGTTAAAACACAAACGTGCATTTTGGAAGACTATTTATGTAATAAATTACAGAATATGGTGTCATTTCAGGGAAGAAAACATGATGGGACTACAGCAAAGTCAAAACCTGTTCTGGAGTTTCCTTGCCAGAAGCGTGCTTTGCTGAGTAAAAATTATTAGACATAAGGAGAAACATTTGTGTGATACTTATCTAGGTTTCATTGGAGAATTTTTACTAATTACCTCAGGCAGTGAAATGTATGGCAAAGTTATAAAAGTGAGATGGTATGTTCAATGTTCCCTGATGAGTTAAAAGCTCATGACTTTTACTTTATATGCAGCTTAGAGGTCTAGATAATTTCACTCCTGGAAATAATTTATACAAGTCCATAATATTAAATTCTACACATTTCATTCTTTCATGAATTAAGATTTGTGAAACCCCCCGAAATTTGGAAAGTCACTTTTTGTAAAAGCACTAAATGAATGTTCTCCATATCGAAGCTTAGAGGAGATAACACAACCCACAAGAAAACAAGTTTGTATCTAGGGATTAGATATTATGCTTATTTCTTTGGGTTCATCAAATGAAGCACTTTTAGCAATGAGCAGATTACAATGTAGTTTTACTCTTCATGTCTCAGAGATAAGATGTACAGTGGCAATCAGTACCTACATCAGAGAATGGCAATAATACTTAGAAACACACATTGACACTACCCTGCTAAAGCCTTCCACATTATCTGTTTTGCTGTACTTTAGGCAAAACAGAAATCAGTTTATCTTTAAAGCATGGCAAAAAATACACTAACGAGTTTATTTTCATTTCTGCTGACAAGTTGCAGAAGAAAACACCCATTTAAGCAGTCTGAAATATATCTTACTGAGTCTAACACCACACACTTTTTGCATTTATTTATTTGTTTATTCATGTATTTTGAAGTAAGTAAAACACTTTTAAAAAGTGATTGCCAATTTTCTTAGAAAGAAGTTGAAAAAACAAAACAAAACCTTAGATGACCCCAGTGATGTTAAAGAGAAAATAGAAATGTGCAGGTTGGAAGACATTTGGTGTAATAAATAACAGTGTGTGGAGGATTATTTGTGTCAGTTCAGTGAACAAAGCACGGCAGAAGACGTGCAACGTCATAAACTTGCTCTAGTATTCTCTAGGAAGAACAGTGCATCATTGGTCAATGGTGAACATCATGCTTAAGAAAATAAAACCTATATGCTACCTATTTCTGGGCTTAATTACAGGCTGTTTCCTAATTACCTCAAGAAGTTGGATCTTGGCTAAAAGTGAAAAATTCACAAGGAACAAAGGCTCATGTCTCCATGAAGAGATAAAAACCAATGACTTTTACTCTAACTGCAACTTAAAACTCTAGATAATTTTACATATGGAATTAATTAAGACAATAATATTATTCAAGACAACACATTTCATTATTTTAGGGGTTGTAATATATGAAATCCCCAAAAAGTTACAAAGTCAATTTTTGTAAAGGTGAAAAGAGAAATTCCTTCTCCTTATGGAAGCTATGAGAAAAGAACAGTTAAATGGGGAAACATGGTTTGTATTTTATGGGTATAGTGTTATGTTTATCTCATGGAGTTCACAAAAGGAAACATTTTAGCAACAAGTAATTTAAAACAATTTCATTTTGCTTCCTGACTTAGAGATGTTCTGCCCAGTGGTAATGAGTCCCTTCATCAGAGAGTGGCAAAGCTGCCTACAAGCATACGTTGATACTCCCTTGCTAAATGATTCCATACTATATACGTAGCTTCACTGTAGCTTCATGTTTGGCTATGCAGATGTCAGAATGTTTTAGAGCATAGTGAGAAAAAAGATGAACAAAGCTTTTATTTTGTCACTGATTGGTGAGACATGAACCCAACTATTCAAACAGTTTACAGTGTAACCTACTGAATCTAGCACATGCTATTTATTTATTTATTTATTTTCTAAATTTATGTGCTTGGAAATGTAAAACACTTTCCCATAGGTTGCCAAAA
>NW_007231186.1:0-20316 GCF_000164805.1 Carlito syrichta | reverse complement strand
AGCTTTCAAAGGGCAGTTTGGAAGCAGATTTTAATTCAGACCTGAATATGGCTTATAGGGAGGAAACATAGACATGTGATCCATTCAGTGGTACGACAGTTATGAGAATCCATTTCTTCCCAAAGCTCATGATAGAAAAGGACACTGGAAAGAAGGACAAAGGTTCTCAGGGTGAGGATAACGGATCAAAATTCAGCAACAGAACAAAACCTGGTTATACACCACACTGACTACAAGGAGAGGCTGATCCTCAGAATTCCTGAAGAAACTTATCTGGTCACAAGACGGGATTTGCTTGGATGGAAAAGAGACCTGGGTTGTGGTGCAAATTTTCTATGATCAACCCCAGTCTCTGAGTTTCATGTAACCTCCCTATTTCCCAACAGAGCCATGCCTCCACTTACCCTGGGGTCCTCTTCAACAGCTGAGGGAACCCTCAGCCCCACTGGTCCCCTCTGCTGCCTCTTCGGGGTCTGGGTTTAATGGTCTGCTTGTTCTGATGCTGTGGGTCGTGACCTGCCATTATCCTCATCTTTTTCAGATTCACGTCCATCTTCCTCAGGTGATGATTTTGGATTCCCTGAAAGCAGAAAATGCCAGTAAAATATATTCACAGAGAAACAGTAATTACTCATGCAATTTCTCCTCATGTGGTCATGTCAAGACCTTACCACTGTTAGCCAAATGCATTGTTTACAAGATGTTGTTTATACCCAGTGTTTTCATCATCCTCTTCCATGATTACCTAGTCTATGAATACGACCCTGCCTTAGACAGGACACACAGCTTATATAGGGTGACTTTTGATTTGACCCTTGAATGATTGATTCTGGAGACCATTTGGTCCATCACAATTCATTCTATTAGGGAAAAGAAAGACAGTATCTCCCTAGGCTAACATAATTATCAAAGGTATAGAAAATTGTATATGTAATGATTTTGCGATTGAAAGATACCTATAGAAACCTAGAAGAAACTTAGCTCATTCTTAGTTTAGTCTTTTTGCCTCAGCATAACCATCAGAAAGAGTTCTGACATTCTACTGCAAAACAAGCAGCAGCCTATCCCATCCCTTGGCAAATCTCCTTCAGATGCAAGACCAGGACAGTCCAACCTTTCAATACATGGTTTAGCATAATAATCTCTAGTAAACTTTTAGGTTCCTTGTCAAGGCGAAGATCAAAGATCACCCTTTGGCTCACTAAAGTCATAAAAGTAATAATATGACCACCCCCACCTTTGGTCAAGGAGTTTGTGAATTGCAAATGTCTTAACAAGTCTCTTGCAGGAATCCCCCCTCCCCCAGGACTGACCTACGTGACTCGAATAAGCCCCACCATGGCAGCAATCATGTGACTAACCCACCCATCTGCCTGCTGTCCATCACCTGATCATCAGTACCTGTGCTTGCCTGCCCCTTCGAGATGCTATGGAAGCAGACCACCACACAATCACCTTAATGATCTTCCCCATCAAGGGGAATGGTTAAAAGGACTCAACCACAAGCAACCAGCGACTATTGCCTTGCTAGACTCCGCTGTGGCCATGTGCTCTTTGAGCTATGGCTGTCGCCACGCTTCCTGGCTTTGGCCCCCTCTCTCACCTTGGGGAGGTAAACCTTCTTTCTCCCTTTTCTCTAACTTACTTTTAAATAAACTTTTATTTCTTAACCTTTTTATGTCGCAATTCTTTGCATCTACTCAGGTCTCTGGGTTGCCAGCACGCACCTCCGGCTTGCCAGCCCTGGCAGTGCTGCGCCTCTCCACTCTCATTCCAGCAATCCACCCTCACCCTGTCTATCCATACCCTAACAGCGATTACTGTTGAAAATCAGGAATAAAGTGTGCTTTTTAGAATAAAGCTTTGAGTCGCCCCTTTTGATTCTAAAATGGGCAATTTCCAAACACAAATTCACACAGAAAAGTTGTTTTGTCCCCAACTAGACTGGGAGTTTGTGGCCTGGACTGGTTTTGTTAACTGCCTTCTTCTCAACACCTCTCTATAGTCTTTAATAGCAAAATGTGTAGATTAGAACAAAGGATGAACAAATGAAGTAGTTAGGCCTGACATGTCCAGAACCAAAGCCACCCTTTCTCTAAGACTGTTCGTTAACTACCACACCACAAAGTCAAAATACTGAGGCACATTTCCTTGGAATTTTAATCTTGGTTTCATAATTGACACCGAGATTGAAGTACTTCGTCAGTCTCTGCTCCAAGAAATACTATCCTAAAGAACAAATCTTTACCCCGTCAGCGAAAACCACAATATTATATATTTCTAATCAGCTGCTTTTCTAAGGGATCATCCAAAGAGCAACTTTGTAAGGAAAACCCACCTGAAATGCAGGCATGCTTCTGACTGTCAGCAGGTTCTGAGATGCGCAGATGCTGAACAAACTCTGCTGGACACGGTGCAGCACCCAGGATGCTTGAGGAGGGGCAGAGAGGGAACTGGGCTCTGTAGGGGGACTTTTATACTGTCTGGGGCAGGTGCATATCTCATTTTTTATGGTGGTAAAATATGCATAATGTAAATTCACAGTCTTAATTATATTTCTGTGTGGATTTTGTCATCCAGTCTATTCACCCTGGTGAAGTCGTTCTTTCTCCATTCTTTCAACTAATTCAGAACTATCTTAGGGTTGAAAGGCACTCTTTGGTGGTATTGCCAAAAGTGTTGACATCACATATACTAGCTGCAGTTGCCTAAGCCAAGAGATTAAAGTGGCAGGAAACAAGAAGCAGACAGGATTCTGAGCCGAGCTCGGTGTCGAGCGCAGCTAGCTCAGCAGACGGCGGCGGCAGCGACCTGAGCTCCAGGGCAACCCGCTCCCTCCCAGTCTCTCCTCCCATGTGGTCAGCCTGAAAGCCTTCAGTCCAGTGAGGTCCGTAAGGAAAAACACCCTGTTGGACCACAGCCTGGGCATCTCCCGAAGCAAGACCCTGGCGGACAACCCCATGAGCTTGCTCTACAACGTGAACGACTGCCACTCCAAACTCAAGGAGCTGGTGCGCAGCATCCCCCAGAACAAGAAGGTGAGCAAGATGGAAATCCTGCAGCACGTCATCGACTACATCTCGGACCTACAGATCGCGCTGGACTCGCACCCCACGACTGTCAGCCTGCACCACCAGAGGCCCGGGCAGAACCAGACGTCCCGGATGCCGCTGACAACCCTGAACACAGGCATCAGCAGCCTGTCGTTGCAGGCCTCCGAATTCCCTTCTGAGTTAATGTCAAATGACAGCAAAGCACTCTGTGACTGAATAGATGGTGTTCATGACTTCTTTTTTCTTTGCACGATAACAACAACCAATCTACAGAATCTTTTAAGGCGCTGAACTTATTTTTCAACCATTTCATAAGGAAGACAACAAGGTGGATGGACCTTTCTAAAAAGAAAAAAAAATGGAAGGAAAACTTAGAATGATCCTCTTCCCAGGGTGTTCTCTGACCTGGACTGTGATACTCGTTGTTTATGAAAAAGACTTTTAAATGCCCTTTCTGCAGTTGGAAGGTTTTCTTTATATACTATTCCCACCATTGGGAGGGAAAATGTTAAAATCACAGGGAATTGCCCAATCTAAGCAGACTTTGCCTTTTCAAAGGTGGAGCGTGAATATCAGAAGGATCCAGTATTCAATTACTTAAATGAAGTCTTTTGGTCAGAAATTACTTTTTTGATGCAAGCCTACTGAATGCCGCGTATATATTTATACATAAATATATATACATTGAGTGAAACCTTGTGAACTCTTTAATTAGAGTTTTCTTGTATAGTGGCAGAGATGTATATTTCTTCATTAAAAAGTGTAATGATGTACCTATTCATGCTAAACTTTTTATAAAAGTTTAGTTGTAAACTTAACCCTTTTATACAAAATAAATCAAGTGTGTTTTAAAAAAAGAAGCAAGCCAGGCTCGGTGGCTCAGCCTGTAATCCCGCGCCTTTGGGAGACTGAGGTGAGTGGATTGCCTGAGCCCGCGGGTTCGAGACCCACCTGGGCAGCGAGACCTCATCTCTACAATAAATCAAAAAATCAGCTGGGCGTGGTAGCGCGCGCCTGTAATTCTGGCCACGTGGAAGGCTGAGGCGGAAGGATCGCCGGAGCCCAGCAGGTCGAGGCTGCGGTGGCCGGGAGCGGCCACTGCACTCCAGTCTGGGCGACAGAGTGAGTCAAAAAAACAAAAAAACAAAAAAATAAAATTAAAAATTAAAAATTAAAAAAAGAAGCAGACAGATTTAAAAGTCTGGGAAGGAAGATTCTGGGGAGGGAGATAATTGGAGGAACAAGGGCTTGAAAACCAGGGAATCTAAAAGGCCACATATCTTTAGTCTTTTCGGAGCTGCTATAATATCCTACCTGAGGCTGGGTGATTTATAAAGGAAAGAAGTTTATTTAACTCATGGTTCTTGGACCCAGCCTAAGAACCAGCACCTGCTTGGCTTCTGGCGAGGACCTTTGGACTGCATCAAAACAGGGTGAAGAAAGTCAAAGTGAAAGCAGACACATGCAAAGAGGCAAATTTGAAGGGCATCCTGTCTTTTTTACAACCTACTCTCACAGGAACTAATCCATTCCCAAGAGAATTGATTCAGTCTTGCCAGAGAAAGAATTCACCCCCTACCATGAAAATGCACGAAATCATTCATTAGGGGTCCGTCCTATGAACTAAACACTTCCCACTAGGTCCCATCTCTCAATACTTTCACAATGGGAATCAAACTTGGTGAGGACAACCAACCATATCCAAACCATAGCACCATGTGAATGCCCAAGACTAGACACAGGTATAGAAGAGATCTAAGGACCAGGTATAGTGGCTCATGCCTGTAACCTGAGCAGTTTCAGCCTCAGTCTGAAGAATGGCTTGAGTCTAGGAGTTTGAGACCAGACTGAACAATATAGCAAGACCTCATCTCTACAAAAAAAAGTAGCTGAGTGTGGTGGTGTGTGCCTATAGTCCCAGCTACTCAGGCAGTTGGAGAGGAAGAGTTGCTTAAGCCCAGGAGTTTGAGACTGCAGTGAGCCATAACCATGCCACGGCACTCCAGTTGGGTGACAGAGGGAGACTCCAACCCCACCACTCTAAAAAGAAAATAAAGAAAACACCTAAGAAGGCCCTATGATTTCACCTTTGCCTAATCTTTAGGGTCAGCAAAAGCAGCAAATGAAGGATAAGAGAATTGCAAACTACCTGGCTAAGCACTGGAGATTAACATCAACAGTGACAACCTGCAAAGACAGGCAAAATCTTTTGTGGTTTTGGACTCCAAATGTTTAAAGATATCTGGCAAATCATTAGCTGACTGCTAAGCTAACAGTGCAGAGACTTCAGTGGAAAAAAAATGACAAAAACTCTTTACAAAAAAGGATTCAATAAACAGTTAAACAAATAAGTACAACCCACAAGTAACAACAGTGAGCCCTGAAAAAACAAGGGTATTTGTTTCCCAGAGATACTTTATTATAATACTCAAAATATGTATCATTCACAGAAATCTATGAAGCATTCAAGGAACAGAAAGTACAGCCCATTCCCAAAAGAAAAAGAAAACTAACTGATACTGCCTTTGAGGAAGCACAGACAATGAACTTAAGAGTGATAGAGATTATTTGATTACCCACATTTGAGTTGGGTTCCTTAGACTTCTCTTAGTTCCATCTATGAACTGTTATAAAATCCATCTTTATCAAAGAACTGTGCTGATATGATGTTGATGTCCCCTCCAAAACTAACTACAAAATCTCATTGTCATTGTATGTTAGGAGGTGGGACCTTTAAGAGATGATTATGCGATGAGGGCTTATGAATGGATTCATGATATTATTGTGAGAGTTAGTTACCTCAGGAATGGAATCCTGATAAAGGGATGAAGCTTGTCCCTCTTTCCTCTCAGTTTCACACTCACTTACTCTTCTGCCTCCGACCCTGCCACGGTGAGCATGCAGGCCCTCGCTAGATGCCGGCACCATGTTCTTGAACCTCCCAGCCTCCAGGAACATGAGTCAAATTAGCTTCTTTTGTATACAAATTGTCCAATCTTAGGTATTCTGTTACACCCACAAAATGGACTAAGACATCTGAGAAGTCACCTTAGCAAGAACTCCCCTGTTCTTGAAATCTGATCACCTTTGGTGTCTGATCAGGTTACTCAATCTCATCCCCCAGGTAATGTCTGATCACCATGGCCTGTTCTCAGCAAGAATCCTGTCAGGTCAGTTTAGCCAGAATCCCCATTCCCTTGATGTTTTCTCTTACTAATTTTTCCTCCACTGACCCCACCCTGCTCCTTGGCTACAAATTCCCACTTGCTGTATTCAGAGGTGAGCCCAGTCTCTTTTTCCCATTCAAGATATTATTGCAGTAGTCCCTGTACCTATCACAATGGTCTTATATGGTTTTCTTACCATGCCTTAACAAGTACTATAGGCACCCAACGGTTAAGATTATATAGCTTTAGTACTGTGCCCAATTTCCTGGTAAATCAATGTCATGGCACTTTGAAAAAAATGACAAATGAGACTGAAGATCTCTGTTATGTCACCCCAGGATAAATGGAGACAGTTGGAGTTTGCAGAAAATTGAAATGAGTTGAGCTGAGCTGTTTGGAAAGATCTGAAATCTACTGAAAAAAAGGGGTGGGGGAGACTCAGAGAGTAAGGCTGAATCTTTACCCAAATATCAAGGAGTGCTGATCCAGCTTTATATGTTTAGAACTATAAAAGGAAAGTAAGACTTTACCAATATATTAGATTTTTCAGCAGTAAGTATTCTTATTCAAAGACTTATTAGCATACTGGAAAGCTTAGTGTATTTTAACTCTGCTTTCAATATTCCCAGAACACTTCACTCTCTTAATGCCATAATTATTTTTCATAAATAGGTATTTTCTAAAAATTGTGATATGCTAACTTGTCTGTTAGTAAGTTGTTTAAGTTATTTTCTAGAGTCAATTTTCTTTCTTTAATCTTTATTGAGCTATAATTGGTCTACAAAAATTACATACATTTAATCTTATATCTTGTTGAGTTTGGACATAAAAATACACTCTATATACCATCTCCACACAACCCAGATACTAAACATATCTAGCACCTCCAAAAATGTCCTTGTGTTCAGTGTGAGATGTGTTTGCATTGGGGGCTAGGGAGATACTTAATATATGACTGTATTTGGGTTTTTTCCCCCTAATGTCATTTGTCTGGTACTTAGGTAAATGTTTCTCTAAAGTCATTCTAAATATAGGGGTTGTCTCACATGGAGTCTGCTCATGTTACTTAACAGGAAATTACAAATAAAGTCATTCTTACATTATCACAGAACTTTAGTGAGTTTGAAATTATGGTTTGTACTGAACTCTTTACATTCATTACATTTACAGTTTGCTTTGTCTCACAGCCATTTATAATCAGACCACTTAGTAAAGATGTCATACATATGGAGCCTCTTCCATATAAATGTGTTATGTCAATGAGTAAGAACAATTGAGGGGTTTCCCTAATTGATTAGTGTTCCATTTTTTTAATTGTGTAGTCTTCCAGTCTTATATATTAAAATTATGGCTGAATTCTCATTTATTACATTTGAATGTTATGACATTTCTAATTGTCTCTCTGCTGTTGAATTCCCTCATGTTGTCTAGGCAAAGAATGATGACCGAAGGCTTTGACATAAATGACATTTTTATGGATGCTTTCAAGTGTGAGTTCTCGCATGTATTCTAAGGGAATAACTTTGGCTGAAGGCTTTCCCACATAAATGACATTTATGTGGTTTTTCTCCAGTGTGGGTTCTCTCATGTCGTTGAAGGACAGAACTTTGAATGAAGGTTTTCCCACAAAAATGACATTCATATGGTTTCTCTCCAGTGTGAATTCGCTCATGTCGCTTAAGAACAGAACTTTGAATGAAGGTTTTTCCACAAAAATGACATTCATATGGCTTTTCTCCACTGTGAGTTTTCTCATGTTGTCTAAGGTGAGAACGTTCTCTGAAGGCTTTCCCACAAACATGGCATTCATATGGTCTCTCTGTGTATGCGTTCTCTCGTGTTGTCTAAGGTTAGAGATTTCCCTAAAGAATTTCTCACACTGATGGCATTTATATGGTTTCTCAGCTGTGTGACATCTCTCGTGTCTTTTAAGATGAGAACACTGACGGAAATTTTTTCCACATAAATGGCATTTATATGGTTTCTCTCCAGTGTGAGTCCTTTCATGTTGTCTAAGAACAACCCTTTGACTAAAGGCTTTCCCACATGCATGACATTCATATGGTTTCTCTCCAGTGTGAGTTTTTTCATGTTGTCTAAGGTGAGAACATTGACTGAAGGCTTTCCCACATACTTGGCATTCATATGGTTTCTCTCCAGTGTGGATTCTTTTGTGTTGTCTAAGGTTACTGCAATTACTAAGGGATTTTCTACATAGATCACACTCATATGATTTATCTCTAGTGTGAATTTGATTATTTTGATTATTGCCTGCTTGATCACTAATGGTTTTTCCACACTGCTTGCTGTTACAGGGTTTCTTTTCTGTGTGCAGTAATGAATAAGTCAATACAGATCTATGAAGGAAATTTTCTGCCAAATCATTCCATTCAAAAGGATCTTCTTGAGAGTGGAAGTTCTGATTGTATAAAGGAGATAAAAGGTGATCAGTGGTTTTCCCACATACATCCATACATTTTTTCTTTACATATGAAATCTAGTTTGATTACTCAGCTACAGACTCCAGTTAAAATATTTCCAATACATATAGTGTATTACTTCTCTGAATGTCCAAATATTTTATCTTTTGTAGTATTTCAACCATAGTACTACCAGATTAATTGTGAAGACTTCAATGTTTCAAATATTAGGTTATGAACAAATGTTTTGTTTCCTTATAAAAAAGATATCAGGTTATAATTTTGATCTTTGGTTAACCTATTCACTAAATTTAAACTATCCCCCAATTTTTACTTATAGCTCTTAATGCCATATTAATTGCAGTCAGATGATTGTTCTCAATTGCTAACATCCCATTTCCAGATCTGTAATTTGCATGACCCATGATACTTACCATTGGCATAATGGTGGTTATATCTTTCCTGCTGACACAGTGCATAGACATAATTTCTTGTTCTTCAATAATACCTTCTCTGCCTACAATAATTGAAAAAATATATATATTTGGAGTGTTAATAGGACAATAAAATGCTGAAAATAATCAAGACTAATGTAGTATGTTTTAAAAATTTATGCATAGATGGGGTAAATAAAGGAATACCCTAGATGATAAAAACAGACTATAAAAGACTGACAACTAGAAAGTCAGAATCATAGCACAAAAAAGGAAAATTGAGATGAGATGTTGGATAGATAAGTAAATTGAAAATCTTCAAAAACGGGTATCAGGACAAAAATCACCAACAAGTACATGAATATCCTTTGCCTTAAGGCAAAGACAATGGTAGGCAGACACATGAATAATGATTCATAAGTCAGTAATGACAGATCTAAGGAATTTTGCCCCAATTACTTCTTTATTTTAGAAAATGTCACTCACTTAAAACCTTCAGTTGATTTTCAAAGACTTAATCACTGACCAAGCATCTCCTCTTATTAAAGTGCAGGTCTTTGCTGCTCACCTGGACTCTGTTCATGAACAAATTCTCTCTCTTCTTTCTGTAGCTCTTCTCTTTGCTCCAACTGCAAAATTACACCTGATTTGTGGAAAGGATACCCTGTCCATGGGAAGAAAGTATATGAATTTTAAATTATGTGCAAATAAACATGCATTTTCAGAGTCTAGGCCAGGCCACAAAGAATGGGAACAATGAATTTTAACCCAGGTAACAACATCTTGAATAGAGAAAACATCTGTCATTTGATTTTTTAAAAATCTGGAACATGTGCCCCAAAATGATAAAGATCTATGGATGTGGATGCCCATACCCAAGTTCAAAAACAGAATGCAGAATTCTCAGTCTCATGAAAATGAGAGAAATACATTTCTCCAAAGTAGAGTAAACATTATTTTGAAACAAAAGCCAATAATCATAAAGCTTCACAATAAATCTATGTTTTATATGTATAAGAAATTGACTATTTGTTTCACTAATCCTGTTTCAACCCCCAAAATAGTGACTAGAAGTTATACAGAAAATATTTAAGGTTGGGTACAGTCTGTAATCCCAACACTTTGGGAAGCTGAGGCAGGAGGATTGCTTGAGCCCAGGAGTTCACGACCACCATGGGCAACATAACAAGACCACATCTTAAAAACAAATTATTTAACCCATTTATTTATGCACTTAAAAATATCATGAAGTTTTCAGATCTGTTTTTGGTGTTGGAGGTTAAATAGCATTAAAGAAATAAAATTGTAGCTAAGATTATACTCCAGTAAGGAGATAAACTTTATGCATGAAAGATGTAAAGAAATAAAGTAGTTCATGTAATTCTAAGGGCTATGAAAGAATCAGGGTAGAAATCAGAGGGGGATTGGGGAAGATCCTTATTGAATGAATGAATGAATGCATGCATGCATGTATGTATGTACACACAGATCCACATACATAAATGTTGAGAGACTCACCAATGGAGACTAGATGATCGATACTTTCCAACATCACATCTTTGTACAACTTTCTCTGGGATGTGCTCATCAGGGCCCATTCTTCCTGGGTAAAGTCTATGGCTACATCTTCAAAGGTTACTGATCTCTAGAACATCACAGATATTCAGGTTTAGACAAAGCAATCCCTGCCAATGTCCACAGTAGGAAGACTGAGATGACAGAACTGAAGAATCAGGAGTAACTGGATGTGCAGAAAAGCCAAACTGTGCTTAGGCTCCAGCCAGTTCATTCTCAGTTCTGAGCTGCCATCTTTCTTCCAAACACAGAAACACACTCTAAATTAATAAAGTCTTATTATAAAGGACATGTAATAGTATGAGTTATAGCATGATATAACTTGGAATTTTTCACAAACTGGCAATTATGACATCCAGGCTGATCATTACAAAATTATCACTTGAAAATTCACAACTGCAACTCTTTCCCATTAATTTCAAGTAATTCTATAGACCAGTCATAAGACAAACAACATTCTTAATTTGCTACTTTTAACCACGATTGAGGTTAAATTATTCTGCTAAATAAACCATAGGTTCCCCATTTATCAATTGACTTAACTGGTGTGTTCAAAGATGCAGTGAACTTAGGAAGCATTTCCTGCTTCGAAAAGAAGCATTAGACACAAATCACTGTCTATTATTCATTACAAATGCAGAGAACTGGGTGGACGCACTGGCTCACGTTTGTAACTCCAGCATTGTATGAGGCCGAGAGGGTTGCTTAAGGCTGGGAATTCAGGACCAGACTGGGCAACGTGGCAAGATCTTGTCCGTACAAAATATTTTTTAAAACTTAGCCAGGTGTGGTGGCACATACCGTGGTACTAACCACTCGGGAGGCTGATGCCGAAGGATCACCTGAGTCTAGGTGGTCGAGTCTGCAGTAAGTCATGATCTTGCCATTGCACTCCAGCCTGGGTGACAGAGTAAGACCCTCGACTCAAAAATAATAATAAAAGAAGAATACAGAACCTACAAACCATCTTGGGCATTTTTTCAGAACTGAACAAGTTTCTTACAGATGTGGAATCTGTGGGTGTAGTCTCCCTGAACCCTCCATGACAAGCACACAGAATAAGGCTCAGACAGTCCAGCAGCACACACCAGGAACCTCTGGGACTGCTCTTCTGATGGACAGCCCGAACCTGACCCTTCCTGAGGTAGCAGGTTTTCTATTCTCAATTTTCTCTGGGAATTGCAAGTAGTAGTTATCAAATGTTCCTCTTTTGCTTGTATCTTGTCCATCTGCTCAAGAGTAAAATAAGTCTCTTTATTAGTTTGAGTCTAACACTTTCTTCAAAAACTTCCACAGGGCTTAAATTTTACTCTGCTTACTAGACTCCTTCTTGTGAATTCACAGCCGCAATTAAGAAAATAATTCCTGCTGGGCTCGGTGGCTCAGCCTTTAATCCCGCGCCTTTGGGAGACTGAGGTGAGTGGATTGCCTGAGTCCGCGGGTTCGAGACCCGCCTGGGCAGCGAGACCTCATCTCTACAATAAAAATCAAAAAATCAGCCGGGCGTGGTAGCGCACGCCTGTAGTTCCAGCTACTTGGAAGGTTGAGGCGGAAGGATTGCCGGAGCCCGCGGGTTCGAGACCCGCCTGGGCAGCGAGACCTCATCTCTACAATAAAAATCAAAAAACCAGCTGGGTGTGGTAGCGCGCGCCTGTAGTTCCAGCTACTTGGAAGGCTGAGGAGGAAGGATTGCCGGAGCCCAGCAGGTCGAGGCTGCGGTGGCTGGGAGCGGCCACTGCACTCCAGTCTGGGCGACAGAGTGAGACTCCAACTCAAAAAAAAAAAAAAGAAGAAAGAAAACAATTCCTGTACGTTGCTTCCAGTTATCAAATTTGAAAAAAAGATTAATTACTTAAAGGGAAGTGGCGCGATTGATGACAAAGAGGATAATGAGAATTTTAGGTATTATTCCTGAAGTTTTTCAAGAGTATATATTTAATGAGGAAAATAGAGAATAAGTGATGCTTTATGCCTTTTCTGGCTTAAATTGTTTGCTATTGTTGTTGTTGTTTTGAGTCAGAGTTTTACTCCATCGCCCAGGTTGGAGGGCAGTGGCACGTTCATGGCCACCTCAGCGTCGACCTGCTGGGCTCAGGCAATCCTTCCGCCTCAGCCTTCCTAGTAGCTGGAACTACAGGCACATGCCATGCCTGGCTAATTTTTTTTTTATTGTAGAGATGAAGTCTCACCAAGTTGCCCAGGCTGTTCTCAAACACCTGGGCTCAGGCAATCCCCTCGCCTCGGCCTCCCAAAGTGCTGGGATTGCAGGCTTGAGCCACTGTGCCTGGCCTTGAGATGTTTTCATGCTCCCCTCAACACTGCATAGCCCTCATTCAAGACCTGTCATGCTAGGTTTATTAAACTCACTTGGGAAACATCTGCCTCCCTATTAGACTATAATATTTCAAGCACAAATGAGAGCTTCTCAATCATTTCTATAACCGGCATTCCTCACACTCCTAAACTCATTGTTATTAACCAATAACACCGTTAATATATCGATTATTTCCCAATGAAACCATGGGTTTGATGAGAAAAAGAAAATCACTCACAACTCTTTTGTAAATAGTCTCAATGGAGGCTAGAACAAACTTGTATAATTTTGGAAGGTTAGTTATTCTGGAGAAATGTCACTTAAGCTCTGATCCCTATTATCTGTTGATTCACTTAGAACACGCATGACAAAAGGAAAAGCATGCCTATTTTGGGCAACACAAGTGTAATTTAAGTAGAAAAAGGCATTTTCTACTCACCAGTGGCTGCATTTTCAATGACTGTGATGCTAGGGATCTATTTCTGGCTTTTCACTCTCAGACAGTCCAAATGATAAGACAAAGCTGAGGATGGAGAAAGAAGACATGAGACTCCAGGCTTGTGCACAGTTTCCACACAAACTTCACCTTCATCTCAGTGTGGCCCCCAACCCAGAGGACAGGACCATGCAGAACACTCGAAGAGAAATATGCAGAAGACGCTCTTCCTTTCCCAGGAAAAAGAAAGAAGGCTATGGCTATGGATGCTAATAAATAAATAGAAACACAAATATACTGTAGTCAAGGACAGCATAGAGAAGCTTGTTCAAAGGTCACTGATCTCTAGAACATCACAGATTTTCAGGTTTAGACAAAGCAATCCCTGCCAATGTCCACAGTAGGAAGACTGAGATGACAGAACTGAAGAATAAGGAGTAACTGTTATCTACAAAGTTTCTCCATTCCTTCTGTGATTCCAAAGCATAGGGACTGTGACTCATGCCAAAGTAGATTTTGGTCTGATGTGACTTAAGCCAAAGCAGATTTTGGTTTACGCCTGGATGTGAACACCTGGGTGCAAACACTGGAATTTTTCAGATGCTGCTAATATTTTGCTTTATGCATGATTAGTGTTTCTCCAACACCCTCCATCTCCCTTTGGATCCTCATTTTCTTCCCACTGTATCCAGTCCTCGCCCCTCTAAATACAGTTGCTCTGAATTCTTGGCTTCTCCACATGTAGAATTCAGGAACTATGACTCCCTCCACTTTTAGACATGGCCCCATGGACATAAGCAGGAATGGCATAATCTGGGGTGCTTTCGTTACCTGTGAGACTCATAGCTTCAAGAGTGGTGCTCACAGGGTGCCAAGGAAAGAGCACAAGTTACTGTGGCAGACTGCAAAATGACTCCAGCTCAGCTCATTCCTATGTTCATGTCCTTTCCCATGCAATTTTTTAGTATCCTCCAACTCTGACTAGGGGGTCAGAGTTGCAATGTGTTTTGGTCAATAAAATGTCATTTGTTTTGGCCAATAAAAGGAGGCAGAGGGATCATGTCCAAGTTCTGAGTCAAAGAAAACACAGAAGTAAAGCCCTTTGCTATCGGTCTTAGCAATGACGTCTGCACTCGTGCTCATTCTGGAATTATTTTCAGTAGCCAAGATATGTAATCAACTTGTGTCTATCAGAAGATGACTGGGCTAAAAGAGGTGGCATCCATACACAGTGGAACACTACGAGGCTTTAGAAAAGAAGAAACTCTGTCATCTGCAGCACCAGAGTTGGACCTGGGGCACGTCATATCTAAGCAAAACCATCCAGGCACAGAAAGGCAAGAGCTATGTTGTCTCACTTAGATACGGAATCTACTAAAAGCCAAACTCTTACAAATAGAGAGGAGGATGGTGCTTGTGAAGGCTGGGCCGTGGGGGATGAGGGGTTGTTGGTCGGAGGGAACAAAGTTTTGGTACACAGGAGGAGTTCGTACACCTCAAAATAACGAAGTCCATTTCAAATGTCTCACTACAAAAAGATAGTAAAAAATCACTTTATTTGATTTTCCGGTCTGTAACTGTGGTAGGCGGAATTCAGAGTTGGGCACCAAGATTCTACCCTAGTGTGAATTTCCTGTGTAATACCCTCTCCTTGAGTATATAAGTTGGGCTAACACTTCCATAATTATGTTATATTTTATGAGACAAGGGGCTATGAAGGTGTAATTAAGGCTCCTAGTCAGATGACTTTAAGTCAATCAAAAAGGAAATTGTCTTGGGCGGGCCTGGCCTAATCAGGTGGCTGCTGTAAAAAAAGGTGAAGTATCAGAGGCATGCTGTATACCACTGGCCTCGAGGAAAGAGGATTCTAGTTTCTGAGAATGGTTTCAAGAAGATAGCCAGCTAGCAAATAAGGGTTTCAGTTCTACAACCACAGGGAACTGAAAGATGCCAAGAACCAGTGAGGTTAGAAGAGAATCCCCAGCCTCAGATGAGATTAGAGTAATAACTAACACTGTAATTTCACCTTGAAAGACATGAGCAAAGAACCACGTTAACCTGTATCCAGTCTCCTATAATTAACTCATCCATTTGCACCTAAAGTCCAGAGATAAAGGAAAATAAAGGTAAATGTGTAATAAGAGTGAATCTGTGCTCAGATATTTACATATATCTATTTGCTTAGTCCCCACGATAGTTTATTTACACACTTAAACAAATGGTATAAAAGGTTCAGAATACTTGGAAAATATAACCAAGTTATACACAGCTAAAATGTAATACAGCTATTATTTTAACTTTATTCTATCTCCTATAGTCCATAAATTCAAACACAATTACACATCTGGCCATTTCGCCTTTCAAGAAAAGTGCTCAGCCAAGTGTACTGTCCAAAGTCCGCCTGTGGAGAAAATGTCACCACTGTCTTTCAGGAATGTCCCGGGAAGAAGCCATAGAGCTGTCCAGTACCTATATATTGGGCTCCTACCGAGACCCTAGGTGCAGGCTGAGAGGAAGAAAGCAGTGTGGTAGGAACCATGGGCACTTGGTCCACTTCAAGTAACTTCCTTGTGCCTTCGGGACCTGGGTAGGCCCTGACATATATACAATGGTCCCTCCTTATTCACAGGGATTACATTCCAAGGCCCTCAGTAGACGCCTGAAACCACAGATAGTACCTAACCATATGTATGTGATTTTTTTCCTCTCTATATATGTACAGACCTATGACAAACTTAAATGTATAAATTAATCACAGTAAGAACACAAGATTAACTTACAAATGTATAGTTAATAACAATAACTGCTCATCTAAGTGACTAACGGGTGGGTAACGTACACTTATACAGATTAAACCAGCTGGGCAAAGGTGATTCACATCCCAGGCTGGATGAAGCATGATGTCAATGTAATAGACTAGCATCATATCTTGTGGAAGGGAAAGGCTCTCAACATTCCTGACAACTAAATTATAACAATCGGAGCCGAAAGTCCACAGTGACATTTCAGGTCTTCTGGAATCAATGTCAATTCAGAGCTAGTGTCTGGTATTCTTTGAAAGTTTGATTATTTTCCTTTCCCCAATACATTTGCCATGTGAAAAGATAACTGTGGAAAGAATGGAAAAGGTAACTTTTGGAAAGAATGGGAGAGATTAACAATAATAAAATGTCCTGGAAGAACATTTCCAAGAAGAGGCTAACTTTGAACCCAGTCTGACAATCCTTGAAGCTTACGATGATCGCCTTAAAACGTACTCTCTATCGATTCCTTTTTCTTATACCCTTCACCACAAAATAAGATATTTCTCCGGCTGATATACAAGCTTTGCTGAAAGGCAGAAATACTTACTTATGGATCAATAATAAAGTTCAAGAAAGATGGACGTTAATGAAATGGCTGAATATAAAACACTCTAGGAATGCTAACAATGCTGTAAATATGACCTGAAAGTTTTGTGCTTCTGCATATCCAGTGAGAAATTAGCAGGCTTCCTGTCTGTTTCACTCTAGCACCACCATGATTAACTCGTCGAAACCACAGATCTATGTGAGTCAGACTGTTCTGATTGTTACTTTGCCTCTGCTGCCCATCCCAGTGATGGCTTCCACCTTGTCTCTGAAGGCTGAGTACCGCCATTTGGCTCCTGCCACCTCCCGGTCCAATTATTATTCCCATTGCGTTTAGATTTTTTAATTGAGTGACTGCGGTTCTCTGTAGATCACTGTAAGTTCTGGCCTACAGAGAAGAGCAATCATGAAGCGCTTCAGGGAGGCTGGGGCTTCTCACAAATGTATTTCTCAGCGTCCTGGTGAAACATGTCTTCTGAACCCTCCCAGAGTAGGTTCCTATCACCCTAAGCCTATGTCTGTCTTCCTCTATGTCAAATCAAGGGAGATCCAGCATCTCCGGTTCACTCACGGTAGGCCAGCTTTTGACCCATGTTTCACCCGACTGACCACAAGCACCACTAACTCCCTGAGCTGCAACACTAAGTGCAGAATTGGGTTAGTGGGCCTGTTTCGATAAGTTGGGCCTAGTTCAACTTTATCTTCATTCTTTCACTACCTCACATGTTTAGTATCTATTCTCACATGTTTCCTGAATGTCTGTTCATATAAATCGCAAAATTTAAGTCATTCTTTTCGAGTTTTTGAAGTTCGTGCACCTATTCATGGGTCTCACGTTGTATCTCACTTTTAGAAAACTGTTGGCACTGAGTCTAGTTATAGGTTTATGCAAAGGTGGTGGGGTGGGTTGTGAGGAAAATCAGCCTTGTCTTGCTTGGCAGCCACCTCAATGGATATAATGACCATTTCTTCAGGCAATGCAGTTAATCCCCTCAGATAGAGGAAAGGCCTATACCACTGTGGGTGAGGGTAGGAAGGACACTTTGACTAGCAAACGAGACTCATTAGAATTTAAGAGCTTAAGCTCGGTGGCTCAGCCTGTCATCCCATGCCTTTGGGAGGCTGAGGTGAGTGGATTTGCCTGAGCCCGCGGGTTCGAGACCCGCCTGGGCAGCGAGACCTCATCTCTACAGTAAATCAAAAAATTAGCCGGGCATGGTAGCGCGCGCCTGTAATTCCGGCTACTCGGAAGGCTGAGGCGGAAGGATCGCCGGAGCCCAGCAGGTCGAGGCTGCAGTGGCCGGGAGCGGCCACTCACTCCAGTCTGGGCGACAGAGTGAGACTCCAACTCAAAAAAAAAAAAAAGAATTTAAGAGCTTAATGTCTCCTATCACATCAGGGTCTCCCCACACATCCCCATCCCAACTTACAGAATTCCTTTCTTTCCAACCAATGCCCTCACTTTAACAGTAGAGGCCCTACAATGCTGAGAGCTCAACTTTTGCTGTAACCGAACTGATTGCATGATGAGGACTTGTGTTTTATTTTTTAGCAACCTAAGCCCTGTGGCTACAGAAGAGTCTGACTCAGGACACACCTAGAAGCTCTTAGACTATTTATGTGAAGCTGGAGCCCAAAATCGAACTGCTGAGCTCATCCTTGTCTTTCATCACTTCATCCAAGGACATTAAAGCAACCAGCCACCTCATGATAGTCCTTGGTTTTCGACAAATATTTGAAGGCATCATACAGTTACCCAGTTTCTTGCCTTTTTTAAAGTATTTGATTGAGGGTATCAAATGCAGGTATTTTATATCTCTCTATAAGCAGTTTATGCCATGGACTATTAGTGGTCTCTGTACTAATAGAAATGGAGTTCTTAGATTAGGGAACCAATTCCAGAAACTCTAAAACCAATTAAGGGAAACTCATGCTAAAAGTTCTGTTCCTCCTGGAGCCACTCTGGTAACCAAAATCTCTATTAGTTTCTGGATGCCAATAAAGTGTCCCAGTGCAAGTCCAAAAGTCTCAGAACCAGGGAGCTGAGGGTGTAATTTTTAGTTTAAGTCTTATGGACTGAGAACTTGGAAGACTGCTGGTGTAAGTTTTGGAGCCCCAAAGCCGAGAGCACGGAGCTCCGATGTCCAAAGGCAGAGCAGGAGAGTGTTCCAGCTCCAGGGAAAAAGAGAGAGGACATTCTTTTCTCCCTTTTTGCTCTCGCTGGGCTGTCAGCCAATAATAGATGGTGCCTCCCACATTGAGGGTGGATCAACCCAAATTAGTCCACTGACTTGCGTGTCAATCTTCTCTGAAAACATCCTTACAGATACACCCAGAATTGATGGTTTTACCAGTTTGCTAGGCATTTCTTAATCCCCTCAAGCTGACATCTAAAACTATCTATCACACTCCATGGACCTACCATCCTCTGCCATGACTTCATCTAATAGCACATGGCCAAGATGTAGATGCCAGCCATAAGACCAAATCACTACTCTTAGTGGCTTTCAAAGATACCCAGCAACTCTGCAACGTCTTGCTGAATATTCTTCCATAAGTATTTCAGACCTCTTCTGCCTTTTGAATTTCACATATCCTCAGCTTTACTTTCTCTCAGAAGATGAGATTACCACCCATTAAAGCAGATTGGATTAGTCCCCTAGGTCTTCCGTTACAAGAGACCACAGACTGGGTGGCTTAAACAACAGAAACTAATTTTCTCACAGTTCTCGAGGCCACAAGTCCCAGGTGAAGGTGTTGGTAGGGTTGGTATTCTGAAATCTCTCCCCTTAGTTTGTAGGTGGCCATCTTCTTCGTGTCTTCACATGGTCTGGCCTCTGTGCAAGTCTTGCCTTTATTTTGTTCTTATGAAGATGTCATTTAAATTAATTTCTTTTTTAAAAACTCACTCTCCAGATAAGTCACATCCTGGGTGGGATAAGACTGAGACATAAAAATTCGGAGGGCAAGCCAGGCTCGGTGGCTCAGCCTGTAATCCCGCGTCTTTGGGAGGCTGAGGTGAGTGGATTGCCTGAGCCCGTGGGTTCGAGACCCGCCTGGGCAGCGAGACCTCATCTCTACAATAAATCAAAAAATTAGCCAGGTGTGGTAGCGCGCGCCTGTAATTCCGGCTACTCGGAAGGCTGAGGCGGAAGGATCGCCGGAGCCCAGCAGGTCGAGGCTGCGGTGGCCGGGAGTGGCCACTGCACTCCAGTCTGGATGACAGAGGGAGACTCCAACTCAAAAAAAAAAAATTTGGAGGGCATAAATCAGCCCAAACTACAAATAAAGCTCATCATGTGACAAAATAACGTTTTGTCACCATAATGTTGATAAACATTTCTGCATTCATGTTTTATCATTACTCCTTTCCTATTCAATAATCATGTTATGCCTGGCTAAGTAAAATTTTCCCTTTTGAATCCCTTTGCTCCTGTTTTATCGGGGTCAGTATTATTAATTAAAAACAAAATCTCAGGCCGGGCTCGGTGTCTCAGCCTGTAATCCCAGCTCTTTGGGAGGCTGAGGTGAGTGGGATTGCCTGAGCTGCAGGTTCGAGACCCGCCT
>NW_007231185.1:0-27529 GCF_000164805.1 Carlito syrichta | reverse complement strand
GGGGCCAACACGTCATTCAAGTAGTTAACCCAGCTAAATAGTCAGCCGACTAGTCGGCCAGATGTAAACCCAGCTAACACATCGGCCAAGTATTTAGCCAACGTGTTAAACCAGCTAACTAGTCAGCTGACTCATCTCCATACAAGTTATGTCACCTATCTAACTCCTTAACCAACTAGTTAAATCAGATATTTAACTCGTTTACCAACTAGTTAAAACAGATATATAACTCATTAATCAACTCATTAAGTCAGCTAGCTATCTGATTAGCCAACTAGTTAACTGAGCTAGGTAAGACATCTGGCTAACTACCAAGCTGTCAGTTAGCTAAGTAAGATAGCTCACTAGATAGCGAACTAATTCAGATACTTAATGTTCTACCTAACTAGATAGCTAATTAGTTAAGTCAGCTGGTTATTCAGCCAGTTAAATAGTCAGCTAAGTATTTAATTCAGGTAGTTAAGTCAACTAACTAGTTATGTCAGTCAGTTAATTCAACTAGCTAAGTAGTTAAGTCAGCCAACTAAATCAGCTAGTTAAGTCAGCTTTTAATTTAGTCAACTGGTTAAGACAGCTAGCTAGCTAGTTATCTAAACTAAGTCAGCAGGTTGAGTCAGGTTGTTAGCTAGTTAACTAACGGGTTAATTCAGCAGGTTGAGACAGCTAGCTAGCTACTTATTAAATGGGTTGAGTCAGCTACTTGAGTAGGCTAGCTAGCTAGTTAGTTAACAAGTTAAGTCACCTGGATGGTCAGCTAGATAGCTAGTAGCTAACGAGTTAAATCAACTGGTTAAGTCAGCTAGCCAGCTCATTAGATTACAAGATAATTCAAATTAGTAAGTCACCTAACTAGCACGTTAGATAACAATTAACCTAACTAATTATCTAGCTGGTTAAGATAGATAGCTAGCAAGGCAGCTAGCTAATTACTTAGCTAATTATTTAAGTCAGCTGGCTAACTAGTTAACTAGCTAGTTAGCTATCTATTTAAGTCAGTTGGCTACCTAGGTGGCTACTAGTTAAGTCAGTTCCTTAAGTCAACTGGCTAACCAGCTGACTAGCTAGGTAGCGAGCTAGTTAAGTCAGTTGGCTAGCCAGCTGGATAGCTGGTTAATTCAGCTAGTTAAGATAGCACACTAGCCAACTGACTAGGTACATAGCTAGCTGGTTAAGTCAGCTAGATAGCTACCTGGCTAGGTAGGGATGTCAGCGAGTTAAGTCAGCTGGCTAGCCAACTGGTTAGCTGGTAAAGTCAGTTAGTTTAGTCAACTGTCTAGCCAGCTGTCTAGGTAGGTAGCTAGCTAGATAAATCAGCAAGCTAGCCAGCATGATAGTTGTTTAAGTCAGCTAGTTAAGTCAGCTGGCTAGCCTGCTTTCTATGTTGATAGCTAGCACGTTAGTGAGGTGGCTAGCCAGGTTGCTAGCTTAAGTAAGCTAGGTAAGTCAGCTGGCTAGCCAGCTTGCTAGATAGGTAGCCAACTAGTTAAGTCAGCTGGCTAGCCAGCTGACTAGCTGGTTAAATCAGCTAGTTAAGTCGGATGTCAACCAGCTGCCTAGCAGGGTAAGCCAGCTTGTTAAGTCACCTGGCAACTGGCTGGTTAGCTAGTTATGTCAACATATTGAGTCAGTTAGCTATCCAGCTGGTTAGCTAGTTAAAAAGCTAGTTAAGTCAGATGGCTAACCATCTGTCTAGCTAGTTATTTTAGCTAGTTAAGTCAACTGTTCAGCTAGGAAGCTAGCTATATTATTAAGCTAGTTATGGCACATAGGTATCTAGTTAAGTCAGCTAGTTTATTCAGTTGGCTAGCTAGATAGCTAGGTACATAGCTAGCTAGTTAAATCAGCTAGTTAATTCAGCCAGCTGGCCAGTTAGTTCAGCTAGTTAAGTCAACTGGCTAGTTAGTTAAGTCTGTTAGTTAAATAAGCTGGTAAACAGGTTGCTTAGCAGAGTAGCTAGATAGTTAAGTCAGCTGGCTAGCTAGCTGGCTAGCACTTAAGTCACATAGTTAAGTCAGCTTGCTGGCCAGAAGTTTAGCTAGATAGTGAGGTAGTTAAGTCAGCTGGCAAGCCAGTGGGAAATATAGGTAGATAGCTAGTTAAGTCAGCTGGCTAGCCATTAGTCAATCTAGATATGTCAGCTAGTTAAGTAAGCTGGCTTTAATAGCTGTCTAGCTCGCTAGCTAGTTAAGTCTGTTGGCTAGCCAGCTAGCTACTTCATTAAGTCAGTTAAGTCAGCTGGCTAGACTACTGGCTAGCAAGTTAGCTAGGCAAAAAAATCACCTGGCTAAAAAGCTGACCAGCTAGTGAAGTCAGTAAGTTTAGTCAGCTGGCTAATCAGCTGGCTAGCTAGTTAAGTCAGCTTGTTAAGTCAGTTGTCTAGCCAGCTGGCTATCTAGTTACAAAGCTTGTTACAATGGATGTATAGCCATCTGCCTCGCTAGTTATTTCAGCTAGTTAAGTTATCTGGGTAGCTAGGCTGCTAGCTAGTTAAGTCAACTTGATAAGTCAGCTAGCTAGTTAGTTAAGTCAGCTAGTTAAGACAGCTAGCTATATGACAGCTAGCTAGGTAGCTAGCAAGTTGAATCAGCTAATTAAGTAAGCTGGCTTGCTAGGTAGCTAGCTACTTAAGTCAGCTATTTAAGTCAGCTGTGTAGCTAGTTGTCTGTTAGTTAAGTCAGTTGGAAAGCCAGTTGCCATGCAGGATAGCTAGCTTTAAGTTAGCTGGCTAGCCAGCTGGCTAGCTAGTTAAGTCAACTACTTAACATATCTCACTGGCCAGAAGGATAGCTAGTAGTTAGGTAGATAAGACAGCTTGCAAGCAAACATGCTATGTAGGTAGGTAGCTAGTTAAGTAAGCTGGCTAGCCATACATTGTCTAGAGATGTTAGCTAGTTAAGTCACCTAGCTATACAGTTGTCTAGCTTGGTAGCTAGCTAGTTAAGTCGTCTGGTTAGCTGGCTGTCTACTTTGTGAAGTCAGCTATTTAAGTCAGCTGGCTAGTCTGCTGGCTAGCAACGTAGGTAAGCAATTAAGTCATCTGGCTAGCAAACTGGCAAGCTAGGCAGCTAGCTAGGTATGTCAGCTGTCTAGTCAGCTTGCTAGCTAGTTAAGTCACCTAGTTAAGTCAGCTGACTAGCCAGCTGGCTGGCTAGGTAGCTTGCTAGTTAAGTCAGTTGGATACACAGCTGAATAGCTAGAAAAGTAACCTAGTTAACTCATCTAGATTGCCAGTTGACTAGCTACGTAGAAAGCAAGTTAATTCAACTGTCTAGATAGCAGGACAGCCAGTTAAGACAGTTAGTTAAGTCAGCTGGCTAAGCAGCTCTCTAGCTAGTTAGTGACATAGTTAAGTCTGTTGCCTAGCCAGCTGGCTATCTAATTAAGTCAGTTAGTCATGTCACTTGCTATCCAGGTGGCTAGAGAGGTAGAGAGCTACTTAAGTCAGCTGGCTAGCCATCTTGCTAGCTAGGTAGCTAGCTAGTTATGTCAGTTGTCTAGCCAGCTGGCTAGCTAGCTTAGTCACCAAGTTAAGTCAGCTGACTAGCCAACTTCCTAGCTTGGTATCTAGCTAGTTAAGTCAGCTGGCTAACCAGCTGGTTAGCTAGTTAAGTCACTTAGTTAACTCAGCGCACTAGCCAACTTGTTAGCTAGGTAGCTAGGTAGTTAAGTCAGCTGGTAAGCCAGCAGAATACATTGGTAGCTATCTAGTTAAATCAGCTTGCAAGCCACCTTGCGAGAATAGAGGTGTCAGCTAGGTAAGTCAGCTGGCTAGCCAGATGGCTAACTAGTTATGTCAACTTGTTGAATCAGTTGGCTAGCCAGCTGGCTAACTGGTTAAGTCAGCTAGTTAATTGAAGTGGCTAGTCAACTGGCTAGCAAGGTCACTTGCTAGTATAGTCAACTGGCTAGCCAGCTGACTAGCTGGTTCAGTCAGCTAGTTAATCAGTTCAATAGCCACCTGCCTAGGTAGGTAGCTAGCCAATTAAATCAGCTAGCTAGCTGGCTGGATAGCTACTTAAGTCAGCGAGTTAAGTGAGCTGTCTAGCCGGTTGGCTAGCTAAGTTGCTAGCTAGCAAAGCCAGTTGCCTAGCCAGATGACTATCTAGTTAAGTCAGGTAGTTAAGTCAGCTGGTTAGACGACTGGCTGGATAGGTGGTTGGCAAGTTAAGCCACCTTGTTAGCAGGCTGGTCATGTAGGGGGCCAGCTTGTTAAGCCTGATGGCTAGCTGGCTGACCAGCAGAGTGTTTGGCTAGTTAACCTGGCTGGCTATCCCAATGTCCAGACTGCCGGTTGGCTATTTAGCAAGTTGGATAACCAGGTGGCCAGCCCGTGACCTAGCTAGCCAGTGGCCTAGCCAGCTAGCCTGCCTTGTAGCTAGATAGTTAAGATAGGAGGATAGTTGTGTAGCCAACCAGGTAGCTAGCTAGTTAAATCAGCTGGCTAGTTAGCTAGTCAGCCCTCTAGATAGTTATTTAAGTCAGCTAGATAGCCAGCTAGCTAGTTAAGTGAGCTAACAACTCAGCTAACTATTCAGGTACGTAGTTAATTCAACCATCTAGTCAGGTTCCTAGTCTGCTAGCTAGTTAAGTAAGCTAGCAAATCAGCTAGCTACTTAGCTAACTTGTCAGCTAGCAACTCGGCAAGCTGTTGAGCTAACTAGTGGGCTCCCTCACTTTCCATCATGTCAGCTAACTAGTAGGCTCACTCTCCTGTCAACCAGTCAGCAAACTAGTTGTCTCGAATGCCAGCCAACAGATCAAATAACTTGTTGGCTCACTAGCAGGCCAACAGTTATGCTAACTAGTCGGCTTGTTTGCCAGCCAACAAGTTAAGTCAGTTCACTGGTCAGCTCACTAGCTGGCCGATTAGTTATGGCAGCGCATGTGTAGGTTCACTCGACATCATACTAGTTGCTTCGCTGTCAAGTCAGCACTCTCACTGGCCATCTAGTTAAGTGAGCTCATCTGTCTGTTCACTCACCAGCCGACTAGTTAAGGTAGCTAAACTTTCAGTCTACTAGCAGGCCAACTAGTTAAGTCAGCAAACCAATCGACCGACTAGTGGGTCAATTTCTCAGCCAACAAGTTAGGTCAGCTAAATAGTTAGTTCAGTTAACTAGTAGGCCAACTTGTCAATTGACTAATTAGGTGAGCAAACTACCCAGCCAAATACTTAACCGAACTAACTATGGGGCCAACTCGTCAGTCAACTATTTAAGCAAGCTAAATAGTCGGCCGATTAGTCAGCCAAAGTGTTACCAGCTAACAAGTTGGTCGAGTAGTCAGCCAACATGTTAAACCAGCTAGCTAGTTGGCCGACTCATCAGACCACAAGTCATGTCACCTAACTAACTCAGCTAACAAACTAGTTAAGTCAGCTGGCTAACTCATTTAATAACTAGTTAAAACAGATAGCTAACTCATTAACCAACTCGTTAATTCAGCTAGCTATCTCGTTAGCCAACTAGTTAAGTCAGCCAGCTAAGTGAGCAAGCTAACTATCTAGCTAACTAAGTAAGCTAGCTAAGTCACCTAACTCACTGTTTAGCTAATTATGTAAGTCAGCTACTTAAGTCTGCTACCTAAATAGTTCGCTAATTAATTGTCAGCTCGTTATTTAGCTAGTTAAGTAGTTAGCTAACTATTTACTTCACGTAGTTAAGTCAGCTAGCTAACTAGTTAAGTCAGTCAGTTAAGTCAGCTAGCTAAGTAGTTAAGTCAGCTAGCTAATTCATCTAGTTTAGTCAGTTTCTAATTTAGTCACCTGGTTAAGACAGCTAGCTAGCTAGTTAGCTAAAGATTTAAGTCAGCAGGTTGCATCAAGTAGTTACCTAGTTAACTAATGGTTGAAGTGAGCTGTGTGAATCAGTTAGCTAACTAGTTATCAAACGGGTTGAGTCATCAGGTTGAGTAGGCTAGCTAGCTAGCTAGCTAACGAGTTAAGTCAGCTGGATAGTCAGCTAGCTAGATATATAACTAACGAGTTAAGTCAGCTGGATGAGACAGCTAGCCAGCTCATTAGCTAACGAGATAAGTCAGATGATTAAGTCACCTAGCTAACACGTTAGATAACGATTAAACTAACTCGTTATCTAGCTGGTTGTCAGCTAGCTAGCAATCCATCTTACTATTTAAGTCAGCTTGTTAGCTGGGTAGCTATCTAGTTAGTTAACTATTTAAGACAGCTGACTAACTAGATTGCTAGCTAATAAGCTAAATATTTAACTCAGCTGGCTAGCAAGCAGTTGCTAGTTAAGTCAGCTACTTAAGTAAGCTGGCTAGCCAGTTGGCTAGCTAGATAGTGAGCTAGTTAAGTCAGTTGGCTAGACATCTGGTGACCTGGTTAATTAAGTAAGTTAAGACAGCTGGCTAGGCAACTGGCTAGGTAGGTAGCTAGCTAGTTAAGTCAGCTAGATAGCTACCTGGCTATCTATTGATGTCAGTGTGTTAAGTCAGCTGGCTAGTCAACAGGCTAGCTGGTTTAGTCAACTAGTTTAGTCAGCTGTCTAGCCGGCTGGCTAGGTAGGTAGCTAACTATGTAAGTCAGTCTGTTAGCTAGCAGGATAGTTGTTCAAGTCAGCTAGTTAAGTCATTTGGCTCATCTGCTTACTACGTAGATAGCTAGCAAGTTAAGACTGGTGGATAGCAAGCTTGCTAGTTTAAGGCAGCTAGTTAAGTCAGCTGGTTAGCCAGCTGGCTAGATATGTAGCCAGCTAGTTAAGTGAGTCAGTTAGCTAGCTAGTTATCAAATGGGTTGAATCATCAGGTTGAGTAGGCTAGCTAGCTAGCGAGTTAAATCAGCTGGATGGTCAGCTAGCTAGATAGATAGCTAACGAGTTAAGTCAGCTGGATAAGACTAGCTGTTTAAGTCAGCTAGTTAAGTCAGCTAGCAACCAGCTAGCTAGCAAGTTAAATCAGCTTGTTAATTCAGCTGGCAACCAGCTTGCTAGCAAGTAAAGTCAGCTCATTTAGACAGTTGGCTATCCAACTTGTTAGTTAGTTAAAATGCTAGTTAAATCAGATGACTAGCCATCAAACTAGATACTTATTTCAGCAAGTTAAGTCAGCTGGCTAGCTAGAAAGCTAGCTATATTAACCAGCTATTTATGGTAGCTAGGTAGCTTGTTAGTCAGCTAGTTAAGTCAGCTGGGTAGATATATAGCTAGCTAGTTAAGCCAGCGAGATAAGTCAGCTGCTAGCTAGTTCGCTAGCTACTTAACTCAGCTAGTTAAGTCAGCCAGCTAGCTAGTTAAATCAGCGAATTATCAGCTGTATAGCCAGCTGCCTAGCTGTGTTGCTACATAGTTAAGTCATTTGGCTAGTCAGTTAGATAGCTAGTTAAGTAATCTAGTTAAGTCAGCTCACTATTCAGCTGGTTACCTAGGTACCTAGGTAGATAAGTCATCTGACAAGCCAGCGGGATATGTAGGTAGCTAGCTAGTGAAGTCAGCTGGCTATCCAGCTGGCAAGCTAGGTACCTAGGCCATTGAGTCAGCCTGCTAGCCAGCAGGGTAGCTAGTTAAGTCACCTAGTTAAGTCAGCTGACTAGACAGCTGGCTACCTAGGTAGCTACCTATTTAAGTCAGCTGTCTAGTAGGCTGACTAGCCAGTTAAATTACCTAGTTATGTCAGCTGGCTAGCTGGATAACTTACTACTTTAGTCAGCTGGCTAGACAGAAGGCTAGTTCGTTAAGTCACCTAGATTAGCCAGTTAGCTAGTCAGGTGGCTAAAGATATAGCAAGTGATTTAATTCAGCTGAGTAGCAAGCAGGCCAGTTATTTAATTCTGCTAGTTAAGTCAGATGACTAAGCAGCTGGCTAGCTAATTAAGTCAGCTAGGTAAGTCAGCTGGCTAGCCAGCTAGCTAGTTAGGTAGAGTGCTGGTTATGTCAGCTGCCTAGCCAGCTGGCTAACTAGTTAATTCAGTTGGTTGAGTCAGCTGGCTAGCCAGCAGGCTAGCAGTTAAGTCAACTAGTTATGTCAACTGACTAGCCAGCTGGTTAGCTAGGTAGGAAGCTAGTTACGTGAACTGGCTAACCAGCTGGCTAGCTATATTTTTCAGCTAGTTAAATCAGCTGGCTTCTCAGCTGACTATCTAGGTAGCTAACTAGTTAAATCAGCTGGCTAGCCAGCTGACAAGCTGGTTAAGGCAGCTAGTTAATTTAGCTGGCCAGCCAGCTGACTTGCTAGTTAAGTCAGCTAGTTAATTCAGCGGTCAAGCCAGATGGCTAGCTAGTTAAGTCAGCTAGTTAAGTCAGCTGGCCAGTCATCTGGCTAGCTAGATAGCTAGCTAGTTAGGCAGCTGGTTAAGTCCACTGGTTATGCAGGTATCTAGCTACTTAAATCAGTTAGTTAAGTCAGTTGTGTAGCCAGCTACGTTGTAGGGTACCTAGCTAGTTAAATCAGCTGGCTAGCCAGCTGGCTAGCTTATTAAATCACGTAGTTAATTCAGCTAACTAGATAGCATGTTAACTAGGTAGTTATGTAGTTAAATCAGTTCACAATCCAGAGGGTTATGTAGGTATGTAGCCAGTTAAGTGTCCTTACTAGCCATCAGGCTATGTAGTTATGTCAGATAGTTAAGTCTGCTGGCTATCAATCTGTCTAGCTAGATAGGTAGCTAGTTAAGTCTGCTGGCTAGCCAGCTGGCTACTTCGTTAAGTCAGCTAGTTAAGTGAGCTGGCTGGGCTACTGGCAAACTAGGTAGCTAGGAAATTAAGTCAGTTGGCTAGCCAGCTGGCCAGCTAGTAAATTCAGCAAGTTTAGTCAGCTGGGTAACTATCCATCTAGCTAGTTAAGTCAGCTAGTTAAGTCAGTTGTCTAGCCAACTGGCTAGTTAGTTAAAAAGCTGGTTACGTCAGATGGGTAGCCAGCTGGTTCACTAGTTATTTCAGCTAGTTATGTCAGTTGGCTAGCTAGGTAGTTAGGCAATTAAATCAGCTGGCTAGTCAGCTGCCTAGATAGTTAAGTTAGCTAGTTAAGACAGCTGGATATACATCTTGCAATCTAGTCAGCTAGCTAGTTATGTCAGCTGTCTAACCAGCTGACTAGCTAGTTAAATCACCTAGTTAAGTCAGCTGAGAAGGCAGCTGCCTATCTACATAACGTTGCTATTTAAGTCAGCTGACTAGAAAGCTGACTAGCTAGATAAGTCACATAGTTAACTCAGCTGGATAGCCAGGTGGCTAGCTATGTAGCAAGCTAGTTAATTCAACTAAAGCAGGCCAGTTAGTTAAGAGAGTTAGTTAAGTCAGCTGGTTAGCAAATTGACTGGCTATGTAGTGACCTGGTTAAGTCAGTTATCTAGGCAGTTGACTAGGTAGTTATGTCAGCGAGTTAAATCAGCTGGCTATCCATGTGGCTAAAGAGGAAGAGAGCTACTTAAGCCAGCTGGCTAGCCGCCTGGAAATCTTCTTGTCAGCCAATATAGTCACTGGACATGTCAGCTGCCTAGCTCGTCAATCAATTAGTTAAGTAAACTGACTAACCAGCTGGCTAGCTATTTAAGTCACCTCATTAAGTCAGTTGCCTAGCCAGTTCACTAGCTAGTTAAAAAGCTTGTTAAGTCAGATGGCTAGACAGCTGACTAGCTAGTTATTTCAGCTAGTTAAGTCAACTTGCTAGCTAGGTAGATAATTTGTAAAGTCAGCTAGTTATATCAGTTAGCTAGCTAGTTAAGTCGCCTAGCTAGGGTGTTAGCTAGGTAGTTAGCTAGCTATTTATTTCAGCTATTAATGTCAGCTGGATAGCTGGGTAGCTAGCTAGTTAAGTCTGGTAGTTAAGTCAGCTGGCTATCCAGTTGCCTTGCTGTGTAACTAGCTCATTTAATTCAGTTAGCTAGCTAGTTAAGTCGCTTAGCTAGGGTGTTAGCTAGGTAGTTAGCTAGCTATTTATTTCAGCTATTTAAGCCTTCTGGCTAGTCACCTGGTCAGTTCACTATCTAGCTACCTGATTGCCTATCCAGCTAGCCAGCCAGGTAGTTAGCTATGTAAGCAAGCTGGCTAGCCGTGTAGACAACCAGTTAGCTATCTCTTTAAGTGAGCTGGCTAGCCAGCTATCTAACAAAGTAGCTAGTTAGTTGCTTAAGTCAGCTAGCTAGCCAGCTAGCTAGTTAAGTCAGCTAACAACTCAGCTAACTATTCAGCTAGCTAGTGAAGTCAGCATGCGACAGTGTTATCTTGTTTGCTAGTTAGTTATGTCAGCTAGATAGCCAGCTAGCTAGTCAACTAGTTAGTTAAGTCAGCTAGCAAATCAGCTTGTTACTTAGCTAACTAGTCGGCAAGCAATTTAGCTATCTGGTCAGATAACTAGTGGGCTCGCTTGCTTTCCATCAGTTCAGCTAATTAGTCAGCTCACTCACCTGCAAACCGGTCAGCAAACTAGTCTGCTCGCTCAGCATACAACAGGTCAACTAAATTGTCAACTCGCTCACAGTCCAACAGGTCAGCTAACTAGTCGGCTTACTCGCCAGCTGACTAGTTAAATCAGCTCACCTTTTGGCTCACTCACAGGCTGACTATTTAAGGCAGCTCACATTTCCGGTCATTTGAGAGCTGACTAGTTAATTCTGCTCAGGGATCGACTCATTCGCCATCTGGCTAGTTAACTCTTCTGACCATATGGCTCACTTGCTTGCAGACTAATGTCAGCTAAGCATTCAACTCACTCACTGGCTGACTAGTTAAGTCAGCTGACCAGTTGGCTAACTCGTGGACCGAATAGTTAAGTCGTCTGACCAGTCGGTTCACTGTCCGTTCACTAGTTAAGTCAGCTCAACTGTGGGCTCACTTGCCGGCTGACAAGTTAAGTAAGCTAATTGGTTGGCCGAGTAGCTGGCCAACTATTCAAGTTAGCTAACCAATCAGCCGACTAGTCTGCCAACCAGTCAGCTGACATGTTAAGTCAGCTAACTTGTGGGCCGAATAGTTAGGTCAACTAAATAGTCGTCCAACTAGTCAGCCGACTAGGTAGGTGAGCAAACTAGCCAGCCAACTAGTTAACCAAGCTAACTTGTGGGCCAACTCGTCAGTCAACTAATTAACCCAGTTAACTAGTCGGCCAACTAGACGGCCGACTGGTTAAACCAGCTAACAAGTCAGCAAAGTAGTCAGCCAACGTGTTAAACAAGATAAGTAGTCGTCCGTATCATCTACCCACAAGTTGATTCACCTAGCTAACTCGAAACCCAACTAATTAAGATAGTTAACTCGTTTACCAAATAGTTAAAACAGTTAGCTAACTCGTTAACCAACTCATGAAGTCAGCTATCTCGTTAGCCAACTGGTTAAGTCAACTAGCTAAGTCAGCTTGCTAATTAGCTAGCTAGCTAAGTCAGTTAGTTAAGACAGCTAGCTCACTAGTTAGCTAACTATTTAAGTCAGTTACTAAATCCTGCTACCTAATTAGTTTGCTAACTAGTTAAGTCAGCTAGTTATTCAGCTATCTAAATAGTTAGCTACCTATTTATTCAGGTAGTTAAGTCAGCTGGCTAACTAGTTATGTCAGCCAGTTAAGTCAGCTAGCTAAATAGTTAAGTCAGCTAGCTAAGTCAGCTAGTTAAGTCAGCTACCTAATTTAGTCAACTGGTTCAAAAAGCTATCTAGGTACTTAGTTAACGGGTTATGTCAGTAGGTTGAGTCAGGTAGTTAGCTAGTTAGCTAATGGGTTAAGTCAGCTGGTTGAGTCAGCAGGCTAGCTAGTTAGCAAACGGGTTGAATCAGCTGTTGAGTAGGCTAGCTAGTTATTTAGCTAACCAATTAAGCCAGCTGGATTAGTCAGCTAGCTAGCTAGTTAGCTGACGAGTTAAGCCAACAGGTTTAGTCAGCTGGCAAGCTAGTTAGCTAACTAGTTAAGTCAGATGATTAAATCAGCTAGCTAGAATGTTAGATAAAGAATAAGCTAACTATGTAACCATCTGGTTAAGTCAATCAGCTAGCTAGGAGTTAGCTACATAAATCAGCTTATTAGTTAGGTAGATAGTTATTTAACTAAAATCTTAAGTCAGCTGGCTAGCTAGGTAGCTAGCTAGTTAGCTATTTAAGTCAGATGACTAGTTAGTTAGTCAGCTAGGTAGTAGCTTAAGTCAGGTAGTAAATTCAGCTGGCTAGCAAGCTGGCTAGGTAGGTAGCAAGCCAGTTAAGTCAGTTTGCTAGCCACCTAGTAGCTGGTTAATTCAGCTAGTTAAGAGAGGTGGCAAGCCAACTGTCATTGTAGGTAGCTAGTTAATTAAGCCAGTAGATAGTTAACTGGCTAACTAGTGATGTCAGTGAGTTAAATAGCTGGATAGACAACTGGGTAGCTGGTTAAGTCAGCTAGTTAAGTCAGCTGGCTAGCCACCTGTCTAGGTAGGTAGCTAACTAATTAAGTCAGCTGGCTAGCCAGCTTGTTAGCTAGTTAAATCAGTGAGTTATGTGAGCTGGTCAGTCATCAGGCTCACTTGGTGGCTCTCTAGTTAAACCAGTTCGCTAGCCGGATGGCTATCTAGTTAAGTCAGCTAGTTAAGACAGCTGGTTTGCTGGCTGGTTAGCTAGGTGGCTGGCAACTTAAGACAGATGGTTAGCAGGCTGGTCAGGTAGGTGGCCAGCTAGTTCAGCTGACTGGCTAGCCAGCTGACCAGCAGGGTGGCTGGCTATTTAAACCAGCTTGCTATTCCACTGTCCAACCAGCTGGCTGTCTATTTAAGCCGGCTGGCTAGCCAGGTGACCATCCTGCAGCCTAGATTGCTAACAGCCTAGCCAGCTAACCAGCCAGGTAGCTAGCTAGTTAAGACAGATGGCTAGTCGTATTTCCAACCAGGTAGCTAACTAGTTAAGTCAGCTGGCTAGTCAGCTAGCCAGCCAACCAGTTAGTCAGCTAGTTATGTCAACTAGCTAGCCAGCTAGCTAGTTAAGTGGGCTAGTAAGTCAGCTAACTATACAGGTACCTAGTTAAGCCAGGTAGCTAGTCATGTTGCTAGTCAGTTAGCCAGTTAAGTCAGCTAGCTATTCAGCCAGCTAGTCATATAGATATTTAAGTCAGCTAGCCCTATAACTAGCCAGTTAGCTAGCTAGTTAAGTCAGCTACCTATACAGCTAGATAGTTTCTTTGCTAGTTAGTAATGTCAGCTAGATAGTCAGTTAGGTAGTCAGCTATCTAGTTAAGTCAGCTAGCAAATCAGCTATTTACTTAGCTAACTAGTCAGCTAGCAACTCAGCTGGCTAGTGAGCTAACTAGTGGACTCCATCTCTTTCCATCACGTTAGTTAACTAGTTGGCTTGCTCACCTGATAACAGATAAGCAAACTAGTCGGCCTGCTTCCCAGTCAACAGGTCAACTAACTTGTCTGCTCGCATGCAGGCCAACAGGTCAGCTAAGTAGTTGGCTTGCTCGCCAGCAGACTAGTTAGGTCAGCACACCAGTCAGCTCACTCGTCAGCTGACTAGTTATGGCAGGGCATGTGTTGGCTCACTTGCAGACTGAATAGTTAATTCAGCTGACAAGTTGGCTCACTGTCCGGCCAACTAATTAAGTCAGCTCAACTGTTGGATCCCATGCCAGCCGACTAGTTAAGCCACCTAACCGGTCAGCCAACTAGCCTGCCCACTAGTTAAGTCAGCTAACCAATTGACCAACTAGTGGGCCAACGTCGTAGCTGACAATTTAGGTCAGCTAAATATCAGGCCGGCTAGTTAGGTCAGCTAACTATTTGGACAACTAGTTGGCCGAATAATTAGGTCAGCAAACTAGCCAGTCAGCTACTTATCCGAGCTAACTGTGGGGCCAACTCCTCAGCCCACTAGTTATCCAAGCTAAATAGTCGACCTATTAGTCAGCCAACTTGTTAAGCCAGCTAACAGGTTGGCCTAGAATTTAGTCAACGTTTAACCCAGCTAACTAGTTGACCGACTTGTCAGACAAGTTAAATCACCTAGCTAACTTGTTAACCAACTAGTTAAGTCAGCTATTTTACTCATTTACCACCTAGTTAAAACAGTTATCAAACTCATTAACCAACTCGTTAATTCAGCTAGCTATCTTGTAAGCTAACTAGTTATAAGACAGCTAGCTGAGATAGCTAGCTAGCTAGCTAGGTAATTCAGCTAGCTAAGTCATCTAGCTCACTAGTTAGCTAAATATTTAAGTCAGATATTAAGGTTGCTCCCTAACAAGTTTGTGAATTAGTTAAGTGAGTTCGTTATTCAGCTAGATAAATAGTTAGCTAACTATTCAATTCAGGTAGTTAAGTCAGCTAGCTAACTAGTAAAGTCATCTAGTTAAGTTAGCTAGCCAAGTAGTTAAGTAAGCTAGTTAAGTCAACTAGTTAAGTCAGCTTTCATATTTAGTCAGCTGGTTAAGACATCTAGCTGTCTAGTTAGCTAAAGGTTTAAGTCAGCAGGTTGAATCAGGTTGTTAGCTAGTTAAGTAATGGGTTAAGTCAGCTGGTTGAGTCAGTTAACTAGCTAGTTAGCAAATGGGTTGAGTCAACTGGTTGAGTAGGTTAGCTAGGTAGATAGCTAATGAGTTAAGTCAGCTGGATTGTCAGTTATCTAGACAGATAGCTAACGAGTTAAGTCAGCTGGATGAGTCTGCTAGACAGCTCATTAGGTAAGGAGATAAGTCAGATGATTAAATCACCTAGTTAGCACGTTATATAATGATTTAGCTAACTAGTTTTCTAGTTGGTTAAGTCATCTAGCGAGCAAGGAAGCTTACTATTTAATTCAGCTTGTTACCTAGGTAGCTAGCTAGTTAGCTAACTATTTAAGTCAGCTCGCTAACAATATAGCTAGCTAGTTAGCTAACTATTTAAGTCAGTTAAGCTGCTAGTTAAGTCAGCTACTTAACTCAGTTTGATAGCCAGCTGGCTAAATATGTAGTGAGCTATTTAAGTGTGTTTGCTAGCCAGCTGGTTAGCTGGTTAATTCAGCTAGATAAGATAGCTGGCTAGCCAACTGGTTAGGTAGGTAGCTAGCTAGTTAAGTCAGCTAGATAGCTACCTGGCTAGCTAGTGATGTAGGTGAGTTAAGTCAGCTGGCTAGACAACTGGCTAACTGGTTAAGTCAGCTAGTTTAGTCAAATGTCTAGCAAACTGACTAGGTAGGCAACTAGCTAGACAAGCCAGCTTGCTAGCCTGCAATATATTTGTTCAAGTCAGGTAGACAAGTCAGCTGGATAGCCTGCTGGCTACATAGATAGCTAGCAAGTTAAGTGAGGTGCTAGCCCACTTGTCAGCTTAAGTCAGCTATGTAAGTCAGTTGGCTAGCCTGTTGGCTAGATAGGTAGCCAGCTAGTTAAGTCGGCTGGATAGCTAGCTGACTAGCTGATTAAGTCAGCTAGTTGTCAGCTGACAACCAGCTGGCTCGCAAGATAAGTCAGCTAGTTAAGTCAAGTTGCAACCAGCAGGCTAGCTAGTTTCTTCAGTTAGGTAAGTCAGCTGGTTAGCTTGGAAGTTTGCTCTATTCGTCTGCTAGTTGTGGTAGCTAGGTAGCTAGTTAAGTCAGCTTCTTAATCAGCTGCCTAGCAGGGTACCTAGCTAGTTAAAGCAGCTGGCTCGCAAGCTGGCTAGCTAGTTAAGTCACGTAGTTAAATCAGCTCACTGGCCAGCATGTTAGCTAAATCAGCATGATAGGTAGTTAAATCAGTTGTCAAGCAATAGGGCTATGTAGGTAGGTAGCTAGTTAAGTGTGATGGCAACTATCAGGCTATCTTGTTATGTGATCTAGTTAAGTCAGCTGGCTATAAAGCTGTCTAGCTGGGTAGGTAGCTAGTTAAGTCTTCTAGCTAGCCAGATGGCTACTTAGTTAAGTGTGCAAGTTAAGTCAGTTGGCTAGGCTGCTGGCTATCTAGGTAGCTAGGAAGTTATGTCAGCTTGCTAGCCAGCTGACCAGCTAGTAAAGTCAGTTAGTTTAGTCAGCTGGCTAACCAGCTGACTAGCTTGTTAAGTCAGCTGGTGAACTCAGTTGTCTAGACAGCTGGCTAGCTTGTTAAAAAGTTGGTTACATCAGATGGGTAGCCGAACTGACTCACTAGTTATTTCAGCTAGTTAAGTCAGCTGGTTAGCTAGGTAGCTAGGCAAGTAAGTCAGCTGGCTAGCTAATTAAGTCAGATAGTTAAAACAGCTGGATAACCAGCTTGCTAGTTAGGTAGCTAGCTAGTTATGTCAGTTGTCTAGCCAGCTGGCTAGTTAGTTAAGTCACCTAGTTAAGACAGCTGAGAAAGCAACTGGCTAGCTAGGTAGCTTACTAGTTAAGTCAGCAGGTACCCAGCTGGCTAGCTAGTTATTTCAGCTACTTAAGTCAGCTGGCTAGCTAGGAAGTCAGCTATATTTGTCAGCTAGTTATGGTAGCTAGGTAGCTAGTTAAATCAGCTTCTTAAGTCAGCTGCCTAGCTAGATAGCTAGCTAGAAAGCTATCTATTTAAGCCAGCTAGATAAGCCAGATGACTAGCTAGCTAGCTAGCTGATTAAGTCAGCTAGTTAAGTCAGCTTCCTAGCTAGTTAACTCAATGAGTTAATCAGCTGGTTAGCCTGCTGCTGAGCTGGGTTGCTACCTAGTTAAGTAAACTGGCTAGCTCGTTATATAGCTATTTATGTAACCTAGTTAAGTCAGGTCACTAGCCAGCTGATTACCTAGGTATCTAGGTAGTCAAGTCAGTTGGCAAGCCAATGGGATATGGGGGTAGCTAGCTAGGTAACTCAGCTTGATATCCAGCTGACTGGCTAGGTATCTAAGCTGTTAAGTCAGTCTGCTAGCCAGCAGGCTAGCTAGTTACGTCACATAGTTTAGTCAGCTGAATAGACAGCTGGCTACCTAGGTAGCTAGATAATTAACTCTGCTGTCTAATCCAGTTGCTAGCTAGTTAAGTCACCTAGGGAAGTCAGCTGGCTAACCAGCTGGCTAGCTAGGTAGTTTGCTAATTGTCAGCTGGATAAACAGCTGGCTAGTTAGTTAAGTCACCTGGTTTAGTCAGCTGGTTAGCCAGCTGGCTAGGTATATAACAAGCTGGTTAATTCAGCTGACTAGCAAGCAGGCCAGCTATTTATGTCAGCTAGTTAAGTCAGCTGGCTCGCCAGCTGTCTAGCTAGGTAATGAGCTACTTAAGTCAATTTGCTAGCCAGTTGGCAAGCTAATTAAGTCAATGAGGTAAGTCAGCTGACTAGACAGCTAGCTATCTAAGTAGAGAGCTAGTGAAGTCAGCTGGCTAGGCAGCCCACAAAATAGTTGTCATCTAGTTGAGTTAGCTGGTTAGATAGCTGGCTAGTTGGTTATGTCAGTTAGTTAAGACAGTTGGCTAGGCAGCTGTCTAGTTATTTAGCAAGCTAGAGAAGTTAGCTGGCTAGCAAGCGGGATAGCTAGTTAAGTCAGCTAGTTAATTCAGTTGTCTTTCCAGCTGGCTAGCTAGGTAGCTAGATAGTTAAGTCAGCTGGCTAGCCAGCTGGCTAGCTGGTAAAGACAGCTAGTTAATTCAGCTGGCCTTTCATCTGGCTAGCTAGTTGTCAGCTGGTCAGCTAGCTGACTAGCTGATTAGGTCACCTAGTTAAGTCAGCTGGCCAGGCAGCTGGCTAGCTAGGTAGCTAGCTAGCTAAGTCAGTTAGTTAAGTCAGCTGGCTAGCCAGCTGCCTAGCAGGGTAGCTAGCTAGTTAAGTCCGCTGGCTAGTCAGTTGGCTACCTAGTTATGTATCTTAGTTAAGTCAGCATGCTGGCCAGCAGGTTAGCTAGTTAGGTATGTAGTTAATCCAATTGGGAAGCCAGTGTGTTATGTAGGTAGGTCGCTAGTTAAGTCAGCTGGCTAACCATCAGACTATCTAGTTATGTCAGCTAGATAAGTCAACTGGCTATCCAGCTGTCTAGACAGATAGCTGGCTAGCTAAATCTGCTGTCCAACCAGCTGGCTATTTCGTTATTTCAGCTACTTAAATCAGCTGGCTAGGCTGCTGGCTACCTAGGCATCTAGGCAATTAAGTCAGCTGGCTAGCCGGCTGGACAGCTTGATAAGTCAGCTAGTTTAGTCAGCTGGCTAACCAGCTGGCTAGCTCGTTAAGTCAGCTCATTAAGTCAATTGTCTAGCCAGCTGGCTAGCTGGTTAAATCCTAGTTACATCAGAGGGGTAGCCAGCTGGTTCGCTAGTTATTTCAGCTAGTTGAGTCCGCTGGCTAACTAGGAAGCTAGCTAGTTAAGTCAGCTAGATATTTCAGCTAGATAGCTACTTAAGTCAGCTAGTTAATTCACCTAGCTGCAAGATAGCTAGCTACATAGCAAGGTAGCTAAATCAGCTACTTAAGTTAGCTGGATAGCTAGGTAGCCAGCTAGTTAAATCAGGTTGGTAGCAAGTTTAGTCAGTGAGTTAAGTCAGATGGCTAGACAGCTGCATAGTAGGATAGCTACCTAGCTAAGTCAGCTGGTTAGCCAGCTAGCTAGCTAGTTAAGTCCCCTAGTTTAGTTAGCTCACTTGCCAGCCTGGTAGCTAGGTAGTTAAGTGGTTTAGTCAGCTGACAAGCCAGCAGGCTATGTAGGTAGGTAGCTAGTTAAGTCAGCTGGCTATCCATCAGGTGTTTAGTATTGTCAGTTAGATAAGTAAGCTAGCTATACACCTGTCTAGCTAGGTTGCTAGCTAGTTAAGTTTGCTGGCTAGCCAACTGGATACTTCATTAACTCACTTAGTTAAGTCATCTGGGTAGCCTGCTGGCTAGGTAGGTACCTACGAATTTAAGTCAACTGGCTATCCAGCTGGCTAGCTAGTTAATTCAGCTAGTTAAGTCACGTGGCATGTCAGCATGCTAGCTAAGTAGCTAGTTCATTATGACAGCTGTATAGACTGCTGGCTAGATAGGTAAATAACCAAGTTAAGTCAGCTGACTAGCCATCTGGCTAGCTAGGTAGCTTGAGTTGTCAGCTCACTAGACAGTTTGCTAGCAAGATAAGTCACCTAGTTAATTCAGCTGGATAGCCAGCTGGCTAGCTATGTAATAAGCTAGTTATTTCAACTGACTAGAAAGTAGGCCAGCTAGTTAAAACAGCTAGTTAAGTCAGCTGGCTATCCAGCTGGCTAGCTAGGCAATGACCTAGTTAAGTCAGTTGGCTAGCCAGCCCGCTAGCTAATTATGTCAGCTAGTTAAGAAAGCTTGCTATACAGATGGCTAGAGAGCTAGAGAGCTAGTTAAGGCAGCTGGATAACCAGCAGGATAACTAGTTAACACAGCTAGTTAAGTCACATGGCTGGCCAGCTGCCTAGTACGTTAATCAACTAGCTGATTAATCAGCTGACTAACCAGCTGGCTAGCTAGATAAGTTACCTCATTAAATCAGTTGGCTAGCCAACTCGCTAGCTAATTAAAAAGCTAGGTAATTAAGATGGCTAGATAGCTGTCTGGCTAGTTATTCCAGCTAGTAAATTCAACTGGCTAGCTAGCTAGCCAGTTAGTTAAGTCTGCTAGTTATGTCAGCTATCTAGCAAGTTAAATCAGCTAGTTAAGTCAGCTAGCTAGCTAGATAGCTGGCTAGGATGCTAGCTAGTTATTTCAGCTAGTAAAGTCAGATGCTTTGCTAGGTAGCCAGAGAGTTAAGTCAGCTAGTTAAGTCAACTAGCTAACTAGTTAAGGCAGCTAGTTAAGTCAGCTGGCTCACCACCTGCCTAGTTATGTAGCTAGCTAGTTAAGTGAGCTGGCTAGCTAGCTGTCTAGCTAGTTAAGTCACCTATTTAAGTCAGCCCGCCAGCCAGCAGGTTAGCTAGAAAACTTGGTAGTTAAGTCAGTGTCAAGCCAGTGGGATATGTAGGTGGTTAACTTGTTAAGTCTAACAACTTAACTGACTAACTAGGTAGCCAGCTGACTAACTAGGTAGGTAGACAGTTATGTAAGCATGCTAGCCAGATGGCTAGTTAGTTAAGTAACATAATTAAGTCAGCTGGCTAGAGAGCTGGCTAGTTGTGTATCTAGCTAGTTATGGCAGTTGTCCAGCCAGCTGGCTAGCTAGTTAAGTAACCAAATTAAGTCAACTGGCTATACACATGGCTAGCTAAGTAGTTGGCTAGTTATGTCAGCTGTCCAGCAAGCTGGATAGCTAGTTAAGTCACATAGTTAAGTCAGCTCTCTAGCCAGCTGGCTACCTAGGTAGCTTGCTACTTAATTCAGCTGGCTAGACAGCGGGCTATCTAGTTAAGTCACCTAGTTAAGTCAGCTGTCTAGTCAGCTTGATACCTTTATGGCAAGCTAATTGATTCAGCTGAGTAGCAAGCAGGCCAGCTATTTAAGTCAGCTAGTTAAGTCAGCTGGCTTGCCATCTGGCTAGCTAGGTAGCGAACTAGTTAAGTCAGTAGGCTAGCCAGCTTGCTAGCTCTTTAAGTCAACTTGTTAATTCATCTAGCTTCCCAACTGGCTAGCTAGGTAACTAGCTAGTTAAGTCAGCTGGCTAGCCACCAGGCTAGCTAGTGTTGTCCACTAGTTATGTCAACTCACTAGCCAGCTGGCTATATTGCTATGTCAGCTAGTTGAGCCAGCTGGCTAATCAGCTGGCCAGCTGGTTAAGTCAGCTTATACATTCAAGTGGCTAGCCAACTGGCTAGCTAGGTCGCTCACTACTTTAGTCAGCTGACTATCCAGCTAGCTACCTGGTTATGTCAGCTATTTAAATCAGCTGGCTATCCACCTGGCTAGTTAGGTAGCTAGCTAATTAAGTCAGCTGGCTAGCCGGTTGGCTACCTAGTTAAGTCAGTGAGTTAAGTGACCTGGCTCAACAACTGGCTAGTTAGGTGGCTAGCTGGTTAAGCCAGCTGGCTAGCCGAATGGCTATCTAGTGAAGTCTGCTTTTTTCATCAACTAGTTAGCCGGCTGGTAGCTAGGAGGCTGGCAAGATAAGCCTGCTGTTTAGAAGACTTGTGTGGTAGGTTACAAGCTAATTAACCCAGCTGGCTAGTCGGTTTACCAGCAGGGTGGCTGGCTTGTTAATCTGGCTGACTATCTGACAGTCCAGCCAGCAGGCTGCAAAATTAAGCTGCCTGGCTAGCCAGCTGGCCAGTCTGCTAGCTGGCTAGCTGGCTTTCTAGCCAGCTCGCCAGCCTGGTAGCTAGCTAGTTAATCTTGATGGCTAGCAGTGTAGCCAAACATTTGGCTAGCTAGTTAAATCAACTGGTTAGCCAGCTATTCAGTGAACTTGCTAGTCAGCTACTAAAGTCAGCTAGATATACAGCTAGCTAATTAAGTCAGCTAGCAAGTAAGCTAACTATTCAGCTAGCTTGTTGTCAGCTAGCTATTCAGTTTGCTATTCAGCTAGCTAGCTGGACATCTAGATAGTTAAGTCAGCTATCCATCTAACTAGCCAGTTAGCTAGCTATTTAAGTCAGCTAGCTAGACAGCTAGATAGCTTGTTTGGTATCCAGTTATGTCAACTAGATAGCCAGCTAGCTAGTCAGCTAGCTAGTTAAGTCAGCTAGCAAATCAGCTAGTTACTAAGCTAGCTAGTGGGCTAGAAACTGAGGTAGCTGGTCATCTAACTAGTGGAATCGCTTGTTTTCCATCAGGTCAGTTAACTAGTTGGCTCCCTTGCCTGCATATTGGTCAGCAAACAAGTTGGCTCGCTCACCAGCCAACAGGTCAACTAACTTGCCGACTCTCTCACAGGTCAACAGGTTAGCTAGCTAGTTGGCTTGTTCTCCAGCCGACTTGTTAAGTCAGCTCACCCATCAGCTTGCACACCAGCTGACTAGTTAAGGCAGCTTGCCTGTTGCCTCACTCGATGGTCAACTGTTAAGTTGACTCACCAGTCAGCTCACTGGCTGGCCGACTAGTTAAGTCCTCTGACAAGTCAGCTCACTCACAAGTCAACTAATGTGAGCTGACCAGTCAGTTCTCTCACCAGCCTATTAGTTAAGTCAGTTGACCAGTTGACTCACACAATGGATGACTAGTAAGTCAGCTGACTTGTCAGATCACTCGCTGGACAATTAGTCAAATAAGCTCACCTATCAGATCACTTGCCGGCCGACTAGTTAAGTCAGTTAACTGGTCGGCCACCTAGCCTGCCTACTAGTTAAGTTAGCTAACCAATCAGCCAAATAGTCGGCCAATTTGCCAGCCGACAAGTTAGCTCAGTTAACTGGTCGCCGACAAGTTAGGCCATCTAACTTACTATTTAATTCAGGTATTTAAGTCCATTAGCTAACTAGTTAAGTCAGCCAGTTAACTCAGCTATCTACGTAGTTAAGTCACCTCCCTAATTCAGCTAGTTATGTCAGTTTTCTAATTAAGTCAACTAATTAAGACAGCTAGCTAGCTAGTTAGCTAACAGGTTATGACAGCAGGTTGAGTCAGGTAATTAACTAGTTAACTAACTGGTTAAGCCAGCTGGTTGAGTCATTTAGCTTGCTAGATAGCAAATGTGTTGAGTCAGCTGGTTGAGTAGGCTAACTAGCTAGTTAACTAATGAGTCAACTGGATGAGTCAGCTTTCTAGCTAACGAGTTAAGTCAGCTGCTTGAGCCATCTAGGAAGATTGTTAGCTAAAGAGTTAAGTCAGAAGATTGTCAGCTAGCTAGCATGTTAGATAACGTGTAAGCTAACTAGTTAGCTAGCTCATTAATCAGCTAACTAGCTATGCAGGTAACTATTTAAGTAAGCTTGCTAGTTGGGTAGCTAGCTAGTTAATTAACTGTTTAAATCAGCTGGTAGCTAGGTAGCTAGCTAGTTAACCAACTATTTAAGTCAACTATCTTGCTAGGTAGCTAGCTAGTTAATTCAGCTAATTAAATCAGCTGACTGGCCAACTGACTAGCTAGGTAGTGAAGTATTTAAGTCAGTTGGCTAGCCACCTGACTAGCCAGTAAATTCATCTAATTAAATCAGTTGGTTAACCAACTGTCAAGGTAGGGAGCTAGCTAGTTAAGTCAGCTAGATAGCTACATGGCTACATAGTGATGTCTTCGAGTTAGGTAAGCTGGTTAGCCAACTGGCTAGCTGGTTAAGTCAGCTAGTTTAGTCAGCTGTCTAGCCAGCTGGCTAGGTAGGTAGCAAGCTAAAAAGTCAGCTTGCTAGCCAGCAGTTAAAGTCAGCTAGATAAGTCAGCTGGCTAGCGTGCTGGTAAGGTAGGTAGCTAGCTATTTAAGCAAGCTGGCTAGCTACTTAAGTGACTTTGTTAAGTCAGCTCTCTAGCCAGCTGGTTAGCTAGGTAGCTAGGTAGCTGGTTAGCCAGCTGACTAACTAGTTATATCAGCTAGTTGAGTCAGCTGGCTAGCTAGCTGGCTAGCTGGATAATTGAGCTAGTTAATCCCAGTGGCAAGCCAACTTGTTAGCTACATAGCTACATAGTTAATTCACCTGGCTAGCCAGCTGGCTAGCTGGTTAAGTCAACTAGTTAAGTCAGCTGGGCAACCACCTGTCTAGGTAGGTAGCTAGCTAATTAAGTCAGCTGGCTAGCCAGCTGGCTAGTTAGTTGAGTCAGCGAGTTAAGTGAGCTGATTAGCCAGCTGGCTAGCTAGGTGGCTAGCTAGTTAACCCAAATGGCAAGCCGGATGGCTATCTATTTAAGTCAGCTAGTTAAGTCAGCTGGTTAGTCAGCTGGCTAGCTAGGTGGCTGGCATGTTAAGACAGCTGGTTAGCATGTTCGTCAGGTAGGTGGCCAGAAAATTAAGCCAGCTCACTAGGCAGCTGAACACCAGGGTGGCTGGCTAGTTAGGTCACCTTTCTATCCCTCAGTCCAGCCAGATGGTTGTCTATTTAAGCAGGTTGGCTAGTCAGGTGGCCAGTCCACTAGCTAGCTAGTCTGCTGCCTAGCCACATAGCAACAAAGGTAGGTAGCTATTTAAGACAGCTGGCTAGCCATCTAGCCAACCAGGTAACTAGCTAGTTTAGTCAGCTAGGTGGTAGTTAAGACAGCAAGCCAGCCGTCTAACAAGTTAAGTCAGATAACAAGTCAGCTAACTATTCAGCTAGTTAGTTAAGTCAGCTGGCTAGTCAGGTTGTTTGTCAAATAGCTAGTTAAGTCAGCTAGCTTGTCAGCTGGCTAGTAAGCTAGATAATTAAGTCAGCTAGCCAGCTGACTAACCAGTTAGATAGCTAGTTAAGTCAGCTTGCTAGACAGCTAGATAGCTTATTTACTAGCTAGTTATGTCAGTTAGATAGCCAGCTAGCTAGTCAGCTAGCTAGTTAAATCAGCTAGCAAACCATCTAGTTACTAGGCTAACTAGTCAACTAGCAACTCAGCTAGCTGGTCAGCTAACTAGTGGGCTCACTCGCTTTCCATCAGGTCAGCTAAATATTCGGCTCACTCGCATGCCACCCAGTCATCAAACTAGTTGGCTTGCACGCCAGTCAACAAGTCAACTCACTTGTCGACTCACTCACAGGGCAACAGGTCAGAGAACTGGTTGGCTTGATCGCCAGCCGAGTAATTAAGTCAGCTCTCAGGTCGGCTCACTCACCTGCTGAATAGTTAAGGCAACTCACGCATCAGCACTCTCACCAGCCAAATAGTTAAGTCAGCTCATTGGTTGGCTCACTTAACAGTTGACTAATAAAGTCTGACCAGTTGGCTCTCTTGCAATCTGACTAAATTCAGCTGACCAGTTATCTCACACTCGGCCAACTAGTTAAGTCATCTGACCATTCAACTCACCTACCAGCCTACTAGTTAAGACAGCTGACCAATCGGCTTACTAGCCACTGAACTAGTTAATTCAGCTGAATAGTCGGCTCACTAGCTGGTCGACTAGTTAAGTCACCTAACCTGTTGGCTCACTCACCTTCTGACTAGTTAAGTCAGCTAACTGGTCGGCCTTCTAGCTATCCAACATGTTAAGTTAGCTAACCAATCAATCAACTAGTGTGCCAGATGTCTGTTGACAATTTGTCAGCTAATTAGTTGGCTGAATAGTTAGGTAAGCTAACTAGTTGGCCAACAAATCAGATGACTAGTTAGGTCAGTAAATTTGTCAGACCATAGTTAGCCAAGCTAAATAGTGGGCCAAATCGTCAGTCAACAAGTTAACCCAGCTAAATAGTTGGCCGACTATTTGGCCAACACTTTTTGCCAGCAAACAAGTCAGACGAGTAGCCAGCCAATGTATTATACCAGCTAACTAGTCAGCCGACTCGTTAGCCAACAAGTTAAGTCACCTAGCAAACTTGCTAACAAACTAGTATGTTCAGCTAGTTATCTCATTTCCCAACTAGTTAAAACAGATAGCTAACTTGTTAACCAACTTGTTAAGTCAGCTAGCTATCTCGTTAGCCAACTAGTTAAGTCAGTTAGCTAAGTCAGCTAGCTAACCAGCTAGCTAGATAAGTCAGCTAGCAAAATCAGCTAGCTCACTTGTTAACTAACTATTTAAATCAGCTTCTTAATTCTGCTTCCTGACTAGTTAGCTAATTAATTCAGTCAGTTAGTTATACAGCTAGTTAAATAGCTAACTATTTAATTCACATAGCTAACTTTGATAGGTAACTAGTTAAGTCGGCCAGTTAAGTCAGCTAACAAGTCAGTTTTCAAATTTTGTCAGTTGGTTAAGACAGCTAGCTAGCTAGTTAACTAAGGGTTAAGTGAACAGGTTGAGTCAAGTAGTTAGCTAGTTAACTCACTTATTAAGTCACTGGATGAGTCAGCTAGCTAGCAAGTTTGGAAACGGGTTGAGTCAGCTGGTTGAGTTGGCTAGGTAGCTAGTTAGTTTATGAGTTAAGTCAGCTGGATGAGTCAGCTAGCTACCTAGTTAGCTAATGATGTAAGTAAGCTGGTTGGGTCAGCTAGGTAGCTCATTAGCTAATGAGTTAAGTAAGATAATTAAGTCATCTAGCTAGCACGTTAGATAATGAGTAAGCTAACCAGTTAGCAAGGTGGTTAAATCAGCTAGCTAGCTAGCTAGGCAGATAACTATTTAAGTCAGCTGGCTTGCTAGTTAGCTAGCTAGTTAAGTCAGCTAATTACATCAATTGGATAGCTAGCTGACTAGCTAGGTAGCCAGGTAGTTAAGTCAGTTGGCTAATCAACTGGCTAGCTGGTTAATTCAGCTAGATAAGACAGCTGGCAAGCCAACTGACAAGGTAGGTACCTAGCTTGTTAAGTCAACTAGATAGCTACTTGGCTAACAAGTGATATCAGTGAGTTAAGTCAGCTGGCTAGCCAACAGTTTAGCTGGTAAAATCAGCAAGTTTAGTCAGCTTTGTAGCCAGCTGTCTAGTTTGGTAGATACTAGATAAGTCAACTTCCTAGCCAGCAGGCTAGCATTTCAAGTCAACTAGTTATGTCAGCTGGTTAACATGCTGGCTAGGTAGGCAGCTAGCTAATTAATGAGCTGACTACCCAGCTTCCTAGCTTAAGTCTGCTCGGTAAGTCATCTGGGTAGCAAGCTGGCTAGATAGAGAGCCAGCTGGTTAAGTCAGTTAGCTAGGCAGCTAACTAGCTGTTTAATTCAGCTAGGTAGTCAGTAAAGAGCTGGCTATCTAGTTAAGACAGCTCATTAAGTGTTGGCTATCCATCTGGTTAGCTAGTCAAAAAACTAGTCTATTCAGATGGCTATCCATCTGGCTAGCTAGTTATTTCAGCTAGTTAAAACAGCTGACTAGCTAGGAAACTAGCTATCTTATTCAGTTAGTTATGTCAGCTAGCTAGCTAGTTAATCAGCTAGTTAAGCCAGCTGGCTAGCTAGATAGCTAACTAGGTAGCTAACTCATTGAGCCAGCTGAATAAGCCATCTGGCTAGCTAGGTAGCGAGCTGGATAATTCAGTTAGTTAAATCAGCTTGCTAGCTAGTTAAGTCAGCGAGTTAACTCAGTTTGCTAGCCAGCTGCCTAGCTGTGTAGCTAGCTAATTAAGTCAACTGGCTAGCCAGTTAGCTAGCTAGTTAAGTAACATTGTTATGTCAGCTCACTAGCAAGCTGGATAGCTAGGTAGTTAAGTCAGCTGGCAAGACAGCCGACTATGTAGGTAGGTAGCTAGTTATGTCAGTTGGCTAGCCATTAGGCTTTCTAGTATATCAGCTAGTTAAGTCAGCTGGCTATCCAGCTGTCTAGCTAAGTAGATAGCTGATTAAGTTTGATGGCTAGCCAGCTGACTGCTTCATTAAATCTGCTAGTTAAGTCAGCCGGCTAGGCTGCTGGCTAGCTAGGTAGTTAGGCAATTAATTCAACTTGCTCTCCAGCTGGTCATCTAGTTAAGTCAGCTAGTTTACTCAGCTGGCTAACCAGCTGGGTAGCTAGCTAAGTCAGCACATTAAGTCGGTTGTCAAGCCAGCTGCCTAGCAAGTTAATAAACTAGTTATGTCAGATTGGCAGCCATCTGACTCGCTAGATATTTCAGCTACTTATGTCAGCTGGCTAGCTAGGAAGCTAGCTAGTTAAATCAGCTAGATATGTCAACGAGCTAGCTAGTTAAGTCACTTAGTTAATTCAACTAGCTATATGATAGCTAGCTAGGTAACTTGCTATTTAAATCAGTTATTTATGACAGCTTGCTAGGTAGGTAGCTACATAGTTAACTCAGCTACTTAATCAGCAGCCTAGATAGTTAAGTCAGTTAGTTAAGTCAGCTGACTACCAGCTGCCTAAAACTATAGCTAGGTAGATAAGTCTG